>NC_133936.1:0-237267 GCF_031877795.1 Strix aluco | reverse complement strand
TAAGCCCCGTGGCTGTAGCGCGGTCAGCGTGCGACCCGCCTGTGTTCAGGGCCCGGGTCTCTGCCTGGGTGGCCGCCTGTCCTGGCTGGCGACCTGCCAGCGTGCCCGCCCCGTACTCGGGGCGAGTGCCACGAGCCGTGGAGCCCTCTGTCCCCAGGAGCCGCTCGGCCGCCCTGTAATCAGGGCTGGGCGGGCTGCTGTAGGCAGCCAGCAGAGGCTGCCCTGTAAGTCCGGGGCTGGCCAGTGAGTGACCTGCAGGCCCGGGCACTCTGCAGTGCCGGCAGCGGCTCGAGCCCCCCGTAAGGAGGGGCGCAGCTTCCTTGGCCGCCGCTTTTGTGTGCCCAGCTCCCCTTTGTCCAGAGTTCCCAACTCCGAGCCCAGCTCCAGCGCCGGCCGGCACTGCACGCGTGGCAGCCCCGGAGCGTCGATTGGGTGAGAAAAGCTAATCTGTGAGGTTTTTTTGGGGGGAGGCGGGGGGTGGTGGTGGTGTTAGGTTATACGGGGTTGCGGGTGGGAGGGCCTCTGGGATTCGGGTGGTGCTGTGGCGAGCTCTGTCCGGGGGCCGGTGTCCCTCTCAGACCTGACGGCGTCCTTCTGCCATTACAGGAGCTGGCGGAGAAGAAGGAAGAGCCAAACATTGCGTGCGGAAAGACCTTCAAAGGCAAGAGAGAGCGGGGGGAGGAGCAGAGGAAGTCTGGGCAACAAGTGGAGGCAAAAGAAGGGCGCTCTGGGCAACAGGACCACCCTGTCACTGGGCTCTGGTCGTGCAAGGGTGTCACCAGGACCTTTGGTGCCCTTGGCCGGCTTTGTGCCCTGGCTGGCTTTGTGCCGGGTGATCTCCCTGTAAGCGGGGCTCGGGTCTTTGTTTTTTTGCCGGCCTTTTGCCACGTTGCCCCATGGTTCGGCTGCCCGGGCAGGTGGCAAGCGTCTGAGGGGGGTGAGCAGCACCGTCTCCGCAGCCGAGGCGGGAAGCGGGGCTCCTGAAGCCCATCGTGGTGGTGAGCTGCAGTCAGGACGGCCAGCCCATAACTCGGGCGTAGATGGGAGCCTTGAAGTGCACGGGGCTCGTTGAGCGGGCCGAGCCAAGGGAGAACCCCCTGTAAGGAAGGCCGTGAGCATCCCCTGTGCTTAAGGGGGGGTGCTGGGAGGGACGAGGGACCCTCCCCTGTGAGCAGGCCGGTGTCCCTGGCCCCGGCCTTTCAGAGGCGTGGGCTGAGACGTGTGCAGGGCTGGGCGTGCCCTGCCCTAGCCCTCTTTCTGTGTGCTGTCAGCCCCAGGAGCAGCCTGGGAGGAAGAGAGGCACGGGGGAAGGCAGGAGGCTGGGAGGCAACGGTGCCTGCGAGCCGGGCCCAGGTCCGGCCCGGGCAGGCCTGGCAGTGCTTTGAGCTGGGCCAGCGCCCTGGAAGCAGGGCTGGGGCCTCTGCTCCATCCTCCGGGTGGGGGAGCTGGCGCCTGACTGTGCCCCCCTTCCAAGCAGCAGCTCCTGGAGAAGAAAGGCGAGGCATCGTGAGGAGCGGCGGGCTGAAGAGAGGAGCGGGGCGAGAGAAGGAAGCTCTGGACAAAGGGGACCTCCCTGTTACCGGGGCTGCGGTCGCACGAGACCGTTGCCGGCACTTCTGGTGCCCTGGCCGGCGCTGCGCTAGGTGACCTCCCTGTAAGCAGGGCTCGGGTCTCTGGTCTTTTGTCACCTTGCCCCACGGTTTGGCTGCCCGGAGAGAAGGGCGGCCCTGTCAGGAGAGTGAGCGGCGCTGTCTCCGCGCCGAGGGGGAAATGGGGCTCTCCGGACCCCACGCCCGCCCTGTAAGCAGGGGAGGGCCGTTTCCCCGGCCCCGGCGGCTTTCTGGCTGCTGGCGGCCTGGCCAGCGTGACCCCCTGGAGTCGGGGCGTGTCACGGCATTTGTCCCTTGGCCACCCGTGAAGCCCCGTGGCACGTTGAGTCGCTGTGGCCTGCGTGCGTCGTGGGGGGCAGGTCTGGGGCTCTGCTCTCCTGCTCGTGGGAAGGGATGGCTCCCCAGACTCTGGCTGCACAGAGCTCGCTCTCTCTTCCGGGAAGTTTTGTTTGTCCCTGTGTGTGTGTGTGTGTGTGTGTGTGTGTGTGTCCCTGCCTGTGTCTGTGTCTGTGGGTGTGAGTGAGCGAGCGAATGAGCTTCTCGTTTAGGCCCCTGTTGAAATCACTGCAGCGTACTTAGCTTAAACTTCCCGGGAGGGAAAGAAGGGCTCTGTGCAGCAACGGGGGGGTCGGTCCCCTCTGAGCCCGCGAGCGGAGGGCGAGTCCCGGCTTGCCCCTCCTTGCCCCTCCTTTCGAAGGAGAGAGCGAAGCCCCGTGGCTGTAGCGCGGTCAGCGTGCGACCCGCCTGTGTTCAGGGCCCGGGTCTCTGCCTGGGTGGCCGCCTGTCCTGGCTGGCGACCTGCCAGCGTGCCCGCCCCGTACTCGGGGCGAGTGCCACGAGCCGTGGAGCCCTCTGTCCCCAGGAGCCGCTCGGCCGCCCTGTAATCAGGGCTGGGCGGGCTGCTGTAGGCAGCCAGCAGAGGCTGCCCTGTAAGTCCGGGGCTGGCCAGTGAGTGACCTGCAGGCCCGGGCACTCTGCAGTGCCGGCAGCGGCTCGAGCCCCCGTAAGGAGGGGCGCAGCTTCCTTGGCCGCCGCTTTTGTGTGCCCAGCTCCCCTTTGTCCAGAGTTCCCAACTCCGAGCCCAGCTCCAGCGCCGGCCGGCACTGCACGCGTGGCAGCCCCGGAGCGTCGATTGGGTGAGAAAAGCTAATCTGTGAGGTTTTTTTGGGGGGAGGCGGGGGGTGGTGGTGGTGTTAGGTTATATGGGGTTGCGGGTGGGAGGGCCTCTGGGATTCGGGTGGTGCTGTGGCGAGCTCTGTCCGGGGGCCGGTGTCCCTCTCAGACCTGACGGCGTCCTTCTGCCATTACAGGAGCTGGCGGAGAAGAAGGAAGAGCCAAACATTGCGTGCGGAAAGACCTTCAAAGGCAAGAGAGAGCGGGGGGAGGAGCAGAGGAAGTCTGGGCAACAAGTGGAGGCAAAAGAAGGGCGCTCTGGGCAACAGGACCACCCTGTCACTGGGCTCTGGTCGTGCAAGGGTGTCACCAGGACCTTTGGTGCCCTTGGCCGGCTTTGTGCCCTGGCTGGCTTTGTGCCGGGTGATCTCCCTGTAAGCGGGGCTCGGGTCTTTGTTTTTTTGCCGGCCTTTTGCCACGTTGCCCCATGGTTCGGCTGCCCGGGCAGGTGGCAAGCGTCTGAGGGGGGTGAGCAGCACCGTCTCCGCAGCCGAGGCGGGAAGCGGGGCTCCTGAAGCCCATCGTGGTGGTGAGCTGCAGTCAGGACGGCCAGCCCATAACTCGGGCGTAGATGGGAGCCTTGAAGTGCACGGGGCTCGTTGAGCGGGCCGAGCCAAGGGAGAACCCCCTGTAAGGAAGGCCGTGAGCATCCCCTGTGCTTAAGGGGGGGTGCTGGGAGGGACGAGGGACCCTCCCCTGTGAGCAGGCCGGTGTCCCTGGCCCCGGCCTTTCAGAGGCGTGGGGCTGAGACGTGCAGGGCTGGGCGTGCCCTGCCCTAGCCCTCTTTCTGTGTGCTGTCAGCCCCAGGAGCAGCCTGGGAGGAAGAGAGGCACGGGGGAAGGCAGGAGGCTGGGAGGCAACGGTGCCTGCGAGCCGGGCCCAGGTCCGGCCCGGGCAGGCCTGGCAGTGCTTTGAGCTGGGCCAGCGCCCTGGAAGCAGGGCTGGGGCCTCTGCTCCATCCTCCGGGTGGGGGAGCTGGCGCCTGACTGTGCCCCCCTTCCAAGCAGCAGCTCCTGGAGAAGAAAGGCGAGGCATCGTGAGGAGCGGCGGGCTGAAGAGAGGAGCGGGGCGAGAGAAGGAAGCTCTGGACAAAGGGGACCTCCCTGTTACCGGGGCTGCGGTCGCACGAGACCGTTGCCGGCACTTCTGGTGCCCTGGCCGGCGCTGCGCTAGGTGACCTCCCTGTAAGCAGGGCTCGGGTCTCTGGTCTTTTGTCACCTTGCCCCACGGTTTGGCTGCCCGGAGAGAAGGGCGGCCCTGTCAGGAGAGTGAGCGGCGCTGTCTCCGCGCCGAGGGGGAAATGGGGCTCTCCGGACCCCACGCCCGCCCTGTAAGCAGGGGAGGGCCGTTTCCCCGGCCCCGGCGGCTTTCTGGCTGCTGGCGGCCTGGCCAGCGTGACCCCCTGGAGTCGGGGCGTGTCACGGCATTTGTCCCTTGGCCACCCGTGAAGCCCCGTGGCACGTTGAGTCGCTGTGGCCTGCGTGCGTCGTGGGGGGCAGGTCTGGGGCTCTGCTCTCCTGCTCGTGGGAAGGGATGGCTCCCCAGACTCTGGCTGCACAGAGCTCGCTCTCTCTTCCGGGAAGTTTTGTTTGTCCCTGTGTGTGTGTGTGTGTGTGTGTGTGTGTGTGTGTCCCTGCCTGTGTCTGTGTCTGTGGGTGTGAGTGAGCGAGCGAATGAGCTTCTCGTTTAGGCCCCTGTTGAAATCACTGCAGCGTACTTAGCTTAAACTTCCCGGGAGGGAAAGAAGGGCTCTGTGCAGCAACGGGGGGTCGGTCCCCTCTGAGCCCGCGAGCGGAGGGCGAGTCCCGGCTTGCCCCTCCTTGCCCCTCCTTTCGAAGGAGAGAGCGAAGCCCCGTGGCTGTAGCGCGGTCAGCGTGCGACCCGCCTGTGTTCAGGGCCCGGGTCTCTGCCTGGGTGGCCGCCTGTCCTGGCTGGCGACCTGCCAGCGTGCCCGCCCCGTACTCGGGGCGAGTGCCACGAGCCGTGGAGCCCTCTGTCCCCAGGAGCCGCTCGGCCGCCCTGTAATCAGGGCTGGGCGGGCTGCTGTAGGCAGCCAGCAGAGGCTGCCCTGTAAGTCCGGGGCTGGCCAGTGAGTGACCTGCAGGCCCGGGCACTCTGCAGTGCCGGCAGCGGCTCGAGCCCCCCGTAAGGAGGGGCGCAGCTTCCTTGGCCGCCGCTTTTGTGTGCCCAGCTCCCCTTTGTCCAGAGTTCCCAACTCCGAGCCCAGCTCCAGCGCCGGCCGGCACTGCACGCGTGGCAGCCCCGGAGCGTCGATTGGGTGAGAAAAGCTAATCTGTGAGGTTTTTTTGGGGGGAGGCGGGGGGTGGTGGTGGTGTTAGGTTATATGGGGTTGCGGGTGGGAGGGCCTCTGGGATTCGGGTGGTGCTGTGGCGAGCTCTGTCCGGGGGCCGGTGTCCCTCTCAGACCTGACGGCGTCCTTCTGCCATTACAGGAGCTGGCGGAGAAGAAGGAAGAGCCAAACATTGCGTGCGGAAAGACCTTCAAAGGCAAGAGAGAGCGGGGGGAGGAGCAGAGGAAGTCTGGGCAACAAGTGGAGGCAAAAGAAGGGCGCTCTGGGCAACAGGACCACCCTGTCACTGGGCTCTGGTCGTGCAAGGGTGTCACCAGGACCTTTGGTGCCCTTGGCCGGCTTTGTGCCCTGGCTGGCTTTGTGCCGGGTGATCTCCCTGTAAGCGGGGCTCGGGTCTTTGTTTTTTTGCCGGCCTTTTGCCACGTTGCCCCATGGTTCGGCTGCCCGGGCAGGTGGCAAGCGTCTGAGGGGGGTGAGCAGCACCGTCTCCGCAGCCGAGGCGGGAAGCGGGGCTCCTGAAGCCCATCGTGGTGGTGAGCTGCAGTCAGGACGGCCAGCCCATAACTCGGGCGTAGATGGGAGCCTTGAAGTGCACGGGGCTCGTTGAGCGGGCCGAGCCAAGGGAGAACCCCCTGTAAGGAAGGCCGTGAGCATCCCCTGTGCTTAAGGGGGGGTGCTGGGAGGGACGAGGGACCCTCCCCTGTGAGCAGGCCGGTGTCCCTGGCCCCGGCCTTTCAGAGGCGTGGGGCTGAGACGTGCAGGGCTGGGCGTGCCCTGCCCTAGCCCTCTTTCTGTGTGCTGTCAGCCCCAGGAGCAGCCTGGGAGGAAGAGAGGCACGGGGGAAGGCAGGAGGCTGGGAGGCAACGGTGCCTGCGAGCCGGGCCCAGGTCCGGCCCGGGCAGGCCTGGCAGTGCTTTGAGCTGGGCCAGCGCCCTGGAAGCAGGGCTGGGGCCTCTGCTCCATCCTCCGGGTGGGGGAGCTGGCGCCTGACTGTGCCCCCCTTCCAAGCAGCAGCTCCTGGAGAAGAAAGGCGAGGCATCGTGAGGAGCGGCGGGCTGAAGAGAGGAGCGGGGCGAGAGAAGGAAGCTCTGGACAAAGGGGACCTCCCTGTTACCGGGGCTGCGGTCGCACGAGACCGTTGCCGGCACTTCTGGTGCCCTGGCCGGCGCTGCGCTAGGTGACCTCCCTGTAAGCAGGGCTCGGGTCTCTGGTCTTTTGTCACCTTGCCCCACGGTTTGGCTGCCCGGAGAGAAGGGCGGCCCTGTCAGGAGAGTGAGCGGCGCTGTCTCCGCGCCGAGGGGGAAATGGGGCTCTCCGGACCCCACGCCCGCCCTGTAAGCAGGGGAGGGCCGTTTCCCCGGCCCCGGCGGCTTTCTGGCTGCTGGCGGCCTGGCCAGCGTGACCCCCTGGAGTCGGGGCGTGTCACGGCATTTGTCCCTTGGCCACCCGTGAAGCCCCGTGGCACGTTGAGTCGCTGTGGCCTGCGTGCGTCGTGGGGGGCAGGTCTGGGGCTCTGCTCTCCTGCTCGTGGGAAGGGATGGCTCCCCAGACTCTGGCTGCACAGAGCTCGCTCTCTCTTCCGGGAAGTTTTGTTTGTCCCTGTGTGTGTGTGTGTGTGTGTGTGTGTGTGTGTCCCTGCCTGTGTCTGTGTCTGTGGGTGTGAGTGAGCGAGCGAATGAGCTTCTCGTTTAGGCCCCTGTTGAAATCACTGCAGCGTACTTAGCTTAAACTTCCCGGGAGGGAAAGAAGGGCTCTGTGCAGCAACGGGGGGTCGGTCCCCTCTGAGCCCGCGAGCGGAGGGCGAGTCCCGGCTTGCCCCTCCTTGCCCCTCCTTTCGAAGGAGAGAGCGAAGCCCCGTGGCTGTAGCGCGGTCAGCGTGCGACCCGCCTGTGTTCAGGGCCCGGGTCTCTGCCTGGGTGGCCGCCTGTCCTGGCTGGTGACCTGCCAGCGTGCCCGCCCCGTACTCGGGGCGAGTGCCACGAGCCGTGGAGCCCTCTGTCCCCAGGAGCCGCTCGGCCGCCCTGTAATCAGGGCTGGGCGGGCTGCTGTAGGCAGCCAGCAGAGGCTGCCCTGTAAGTCCGGGGCTGGCCAGTGAGTGACCTGCAGGCCCGGGCACTCTGCAGTGCCGGCAGCGGCTCGAGCCCCCCGTAAGGAGGGGCGCAGCTTCCTTGGCCGCCGCTTTTGTGTGCCCAGCTCCCCTTTGTCCAGAGTTCCCAACTCCGAGCCCAGCTCCAGCGCCGGCCGGCACTGCACGCGTGGCAGCCCCGGAGCGTCGATTGGGTGAGAAAAGCTAATCTGTGAGGTTTTTTTGGGGGGAGGCGGGGGGTGGTGGTGGTGTTAGGTTATATGGGGTTGCGGGTGGGAGGGCCTCTGGGATTCGGGTGGTGCTGTGGCGAGCTCTGTCCGGGGGCCGGTGTCCCTCTCAGACCTGACGGCGTCCTTCTGCCATTACAGGAGCTGGCGGAGAAGAAGGAAGAGCCAAACATTGCGTGCGGAAAGACCTTCAAAGGCAAGAGAGAGCGGGGGGAGGAGCAGAGGAAGTCTGGGCAACAAGTGGAGGCAAAAGAAGGGCGCTCTGGGCAACAGGACCACCCTGTCACTGGGCTCTGGTCGTGCAAGGGTGTCACCAGGACCTTTGGTGCCCTTGGCCGGCTTTGTGCCCTGGCTGGCTTTGTGCCGGGTGATCTCCCTGTAAGCGGGGCTCGGGTCTTTGTTTTTTTGCCGGCCTTTTGCCACGTTGCCCCATGGTTCGGCTGCCCGGGCAGGTGGCAAGCGTCTGAGGGGGGTGAGCAGCACCGTCTCCGCAGCCGAGGCGGGAAGCGGGGCTCCTGAAGCCCATCGTGGTGGTGAGCTGCAGTCAGGACGGCCAGCCCATAACTCGGGCGTAGATGGGAGCCTTGAAGTGCACGGGGCTCGTTGAGCGGGCCGAGCCAAGGGAGAACCCCCTGTAAGGAAGGCCGTGAGCATCCCCTGTGCTTAAGGGGGGGTGCTGGGAGGGACGAGGGACCCTCCCCTGTGAGCAGGCCGGTGTCCCTGGCCCCGGCCTTTCAGAGGCGTGGGGCTGAGACGTGCAGGGCTGGGCGTGCCCTGCCCTAGCCCTCTTTCTGTGTGCTGTCAGCCCCAGGAGCAGCCTGGGAGGAAGAGAGGCACGGGGGAAGGCAGGAGGCTGGGAGGCAACGGTGCCTGCGAGCCGGGCCCAGGTCCGGCCCGGGCAGGCCTGGCAGTGCTTTGAGCTGGGCCAGCGCCCTGGAAGCAGGGCTGGGGCCTCTGCTCCATCCTCCGGGTGGGGGAGCTGGCGCCTGACTGTGCCCCCCTTCCAAGCAGCAGCTCCTGGAGAAGAAAGGCGAGGCATCGTGAGGAGCGGCGGGCTGAAGAGAGGAGCGGGGCGAGAGAAGGAAGCTCTGGACAAAGGGGACCTCCCTGTTACCGGGGCTGCGGTCGCACGAGACCGTTGCCGGCACTTCTGGTGCCCTGGCCGGCGCTGCGCTAGGTGACCTCCCTGTAAGCAGGGCTCGGGTCTCTGGTCTTTTGTCACCTTGCCCCACGGTTTGGCTGCCCGGAGAGAAGGGCGGCCCTGTCAGGAGAGTGAGCGGCGCTGTCTCCGCGCCGAGGGGGAAATGGGGCTCTCCGGACCCCACGCCCGCCCTGTAAGCAGGGGAGGGCCGTTTCCCCGGCCCCGGCGGCTTTCTGGCTGCTGGCGGCCTGGCCAGCGTGACCCCCTGGAGTCGGGGCGTGTCACGGCATTTGTCCCTTGGCCACCCGTGAAGCCCCGTGGCACGTTGAGTCGCTGTGGCCTGCGTGCGTCGTGGGGGGCAGGTCTGGGGCTCTGCTCTCCTGCTCGTGGGAAGGGATGGCTCCCCAGACTCTGGCTGCACAGAGCTCGCTCTCTCTTCCGGGAAGTTTTGTTTGTCCCTGTGTGTGTGTGTGTGTGTGTGTGTGTGTGTGTGTCCCTGCCTGTGTCTGTGTCTGTGGGTGTGAGTGAGCGAGCGAATGAGCTTCTCGTTTAGGCCCCTGTTGAAATCACTGCAGCGTACTTAGCTTAAACTTCCCGGGAGGGAAAGAAGGGCTCTGTGCAGCAACGGGGGGTCGGTCCCCTCTGAGCCCGCGAGCGGAGGGCGAGTCCCGGCTTGCCCCTCCTTGCCCCTCCTTTCGAAGGAGAGAGCGAAGCCCCGTGGCTGTAGCGCGGTCAGCGTGCGACCCGCCTGTGTTCAGGGCCCGGGTCTCTGCCTGGGTGGCCGCCTGTCCTGGCTGGCGACCTGCCAGCGTGCCCGCCCCGTACTCGGGGCGAGTGCCACGAGCCGTGGAGCCCTCTGTCCCCAGGAGCCGCTCGGCCGCCCTGTAATCAGGGCTGGGCGGGCTGCTGTAGGCAGCCAGCAGAGGCTGCCCTGTAAGTCCGGGGCTGGCCAGTGAGTGACCTGCAGGCCCGGGCACTCTGCAGTGCCGGCAGCGGCTCGAGCCCCCCGTAAGGAGGGGCGCAGCTTCCTTGGCCGCCGCTTTTGTGTGCCCAGCTCCCCTTTGTCCAGAGTTCCCAACTCCGAGCCCAGCTCCAGCGCCGGCCGGCACTGCACGCGTGGCAGCCCCGGAGCGTCGATTGGGTGAGAAAAGCTAATCTGTGAGGTTTTTTTGGGGGGAGGCGGGGGGTGGTGGTGGTGTTAGGTTATATGGGGTTGCGGGTGGGAGGGCCTCTGGGATTCGGGTGGTGCTGTGGCGAGCTCTGTCCGGGGGCCGGTGTCCCTCTCAGACCTGACGGCGTCCTTCTGCCATTACAGGAGCTGGCGGAGAAGAAGGAAGAGCCAAACATTGCGTGCGGAAAGACCTTCAAAGGCAAGAGAGAGCGGGGGGAGGAGCAGAGGAAGTCTGGGCAACAAGTGGAGGCAAAAGAAGGGCGCTCTGGGCAACAGGACCACCCTGTCACTGGGCTCTGGTCGTGCAAGGGTGTCACCAGGACCTTTGGTGCCCTTGGCCGGCTTTGTGCCCTGGCTGGCTTTGTGCCGGGTGATCTCCCTGTAAGCGGGGCTCGGGTCTTTGTTTTTTTGCCGGCCTTTTGCCACGTTGCCCCATGGTTCGGCTGCCCGGGCAGGTGGCAAGCGTCTGAGGGGGGTGAGCAGCACCGTCTCCGCAGCCGAGGCGGGAAGCGGGGCTCCTGAAGCCCATCGTGGTGGTGAGCTGCAGTCAGGACGGCCAGCCCATAACTCGGGCGTAGATGGGAGCCTTGAAGTGCACGGGGCTCGTTGAGCGGGCCGAGCCAAGGGAGAACCCCCTGTAAGGAAGGCCGTGAGCATCCCCTGTGCTTAAGGGGGGGTGCTGGGAGGGACGAGGGACCCTCCCCTGTGAGCAGGCCGGTGTCCCTGGCCCCGGCCTTTCAGAGGCGTGGGGCTGAGACGTGCAGGGCTGGGCGTGCCCTGCCCTAGCCCTCTTTCTGTGTGCTGTCAGCCCCAGGAGCAGCCTGGGAGGAAGAGAGGCACGGGGGAAGGCAGGAGGCTGGGAGGCAACGGTGCCTGCGAGCCGGGCCCAGGTCCGGCCCGGGCAGGCCTGGCAGTGCTTTGAGCTGGGCCAGCGCCCTGGAAGCAGGGCTGGGGCCTCTGCTCCATCCTCCGGGTGGGGGAGCTGGCGCCTGACTGTGCCCCCCTTCCAAGCAGCAGCTCCTGGAGAAGAAAGGCGAGGCATCGTGAGGAGCGGCGGGCTGAAGAGAGGAGCGGGGCGAGAGAAGGAAGCTCTGGACAAAGGGGACCTCCCTGTTACCGGGGCTGCGGTCGCACGAGACCGTTGCCGGCACTTCTGGTGCCCTGGCCGGCGCTGCGCTAGGTGACCTCCCTGTAAGCAGGGCTCGGGTCTCTGGTCTTTTGTCACCTTGCCCCACGGTTTGGCTGCCCGGAGAGAAGGGCGGCCCTGTCAGGAGAGTGAGCGGCGCTGTCTCCGCGCCGAGGGGGAAATGGGGCTCTCCGGACCCCACGCCCGCCCTGTAAGCAGGGGAGGGCCGTTTCCCCGGCCCCGGCGGCTTTCTGGCTGCTGGCGGCCTGGCCAGCGTGACCCCCTGGAGTCGGGGCGTGTCACGGCATTTGTCCCTTGGCCACCCGTGAAGCCCCGTGGCACGTTGAGTCGCTGTGGCCTGCGTGCGTCGTGGGGGGCAGGTCTGGGGCTCTGCTCTCCTGCTCGTGGGAAGGGATGGCTCCCCAGACTCTGGCTGCACAGAGCTCGCTCTCTCTTCCGGGAAGTTTTGTTTGTCCCTGTGTGTGTGTGTGTGTGTGTGTGTGTGTGTGTGTCCCTGCCTGTGTCTGTGTCTGTGGGTGTGAGTGAGCGAGCGAATGAGCTTCTCGTTTAGGCCCCTGTTGAAATCACTGCAGCGTACTTAGCTTAAACTTCCCGGGAGGGAAAGAAGGGCTCTGTGCAGCAACGGGGGGTCGGTCCCCTCTGAGCCCGCGAGCGGAGGGCGAGTCCCGGCTTGCCCCTCCTTGCCCCTCCTTTCGAAGGAGAGAGCGAAGCCCCGTGGCTGTAGCGCGGTCAGCGTGCGACCCGCCTGTGTTCAGGGCCCGGGTCTCTGCCTGGGTGGCCGCCTGTCCTGGCTGGCGACCTGCCAGCGTGCCCGCCCCGTACTCGGGGCGAGTGCCACGAGCCGTGGAGCCCTCTGTCCCCAGGAGCCGCTCGGCCGCCCTGTAATCAGGGCTGGGCGGGCTGCTGTAGGCAGCCAGCAGAGGCTGCCCTGTAAGTCCGGGGCTGGCCAGTGAGTGACCTGCAGGCCCGGGCACTCTGCAGTGCCGGCAGCGGCTCGAGCCCCCCGTAAGGAGGGGCGCAGCTTCCTTGGCCGCCGCTTTTGTGTGCCCAGCTCCCCTTTGTCCAGAGTTCCCAACTCCGAGCCCAGCTCCAGCGCCGGCCGGCACTGCACGCGTGGCAGCCCCGGAGCGTCGATTGGGTGAGAAAAGCTAATCTGTGAGGTTTTTTTGGGGGGAGGCGGGGGGTGGTGGTGGTGTTAGGTTATATGGGGTTGCGGGTGGGAGGGCCTCTGGGATTCGGGTGGTGCTGTGGCGAGCTCTGTCCGGGGGCCGGTGTCCCTCTCAGACCTGACGGCGTCCTTCTGCCATTACAGGAGCTGGCGGAGAAGAAGGAAGAGCCAAACATTGCGTGCGGAAAGACCTTCAAAGGCAAGAGAGAGCGGGGGGAGGAGCAGAGGAAGTCTGGGCAACAAGTGGAGGCAAAAGAAGGGCGCTCTGGGCAACAGGACCACCCTGTCACTGGGCTCTGGTCGTGCAAGGGTGTCACCAGGACCTTTGGTGCCCTTGGCCGGCTTTGTGCCCTGGCTGGCTTTGTGCCGGGTGATCTCCCTGTAAGCGGGGCTCGGGTCTTTGTTTTTTTGCCGGCCTTTTGCCACGTTGCCCCATGGTTCGGCTGCCCGGGCAGGTGGCAAGCGTCTGAGGGGGGTGAGCAGCACCGTCTCCGCAGCCGAGGCGGGAAGCGGGGCTCCTGAAGCCCATCGTGGTGGTGAGCTGCAGTCAGGACGGCCAGCCCATAACTCGGGCGTAGATGGGAGCCTTGAAGTGCACGGGGCTCGTTGAGCGGGCCGAGCCAAGGGAGAACCCCCTGTAAGGAAGGCCGTGAGCATCCCCTGTGCTTAAGGGGGGGTGCTGGGAGGGACGAGGGACCCTCCCCTGTGAGCAGGCCGGTGTCCCTGGCCCCGGCCTTTCAGAGGCGTGGGGCTGAGACGTGCAGGGCTGGGCGTGCCCTGCCCTAGCCCTCTTTCTGTGTGCTGTCAGCCCCAGGAGCAGCCTGGGAGGAAGAGAGGCACGGGGGAAGGCAGGAGGCTGGGAGGCAACGGTGCCTGCGAGCCGGGCCCAGGTCCGGCCCGGGCAGGCCTGGCAGTGCTTTGAGCTGGGCCAGCGCCCTGGAAGCAGGGCTGGGGCCTCTGCTCCATCCTCCGGGTGGGGGAGCTGGCGCCTGACTGTGCCCCCCTTCCAAGCAGCAGCTCCTGGAGAAGAAAGGCGAGGCATCGTGAGGAGCGGCGGGCTGAAGAGAGGAGCGGGGCGAGAGAAGGAAGCTCTGGACAAAGGGGACCTCCCTGTTACCGGGGCTGCGGTCGCACGAGACCGTTGCCGGCACTTCTGGTGCCCTGGCCGGCGCTGCGCTAGGTGACCTCCCTGTAAGCAGGGCTCGGGTCTCTGGTCTTTTGTCACCTTGCCCCACGGTTTGGCTGCCCGGAGAGAAGGGCGGCCCTGTCAGGAGAGTGAGCGGCGCTGTCTCCGCGCCGAGGGGGAAATGGGGCTCTCCGGACCCCACGCCCGCCCTGTAAGCAGGGGAGGGCCGTTTCCCCGGCCCCGGCGGCTTTCTGGCTGCTGGCGGCCTGGCCAGCGTGACCCCCTGGAGTCGGGGCGTGTCACGGCATTTGTCCCTTGGCCACCCGTGAAGCCCCGTGGCACGTTGAGTCGCTGTGGCCTGCGTGCGTCGTGGGGGGCAGGTCTGGGGCTCTGCTCTCCTGCTCGTGGGAAGGGATGGCTCCCCAGACTCTGGCTGCACAGAGCTCGCTCTCTCTTCCGGGAAGTTTTGTTTGTCCCTGTGTGTGTGTGTGTGTGTGTGTGTGTGTGTGTGTCCCTGCCTGTGTCTGTGTCTGTGGGTGTGAGTGAGCGAGCGAATGAGCTTCTCGTTTAGGCCCCTGTTGAAATCACTGCAGCGTACTTAGCTTAAACTTCCCGGGAGGGAAAGAAGGGCTCTGTGCAGCAACGGGGGGTCGGTCCCCTCTGAGCCCGCGAGCGGAGGGCGAGTCCCGGCTTGCCCCTCCTTGCCCCTCCTTTCGAAGGAGAGAGCGAAGCCCCGTGGCTGTAGCGCGGTCAGCGTGCGACCCGCCTGTGTTCAGGGCCCGGGTCTCTGCCTGGGTGGCCGCCTGTCCTGGCTGGCGACCTGCCAGCGTGCCCGCCCCGTACTCGGGGCGAGTGCCACGAGCCGTGGAGCCCTCTGTCCCCAGGAGCCGCTCGGCCGCCCTGTAATCAGGGCTGGGCGGGCTGCTGTAGGCAGCCAGCAGAGGCTGCCCTGTAAGTCCGGGGCTGGCCAGTGAGTGACCTGCAGGCCCGGGCACTCTGCAGTGCCGGCAGCGGCTCGAGCCCCCCGTAAGGAGGGGCGCAGCTTCCTTGGCCGCCGCTTTTGTGTGCCCAGCTCCCCTTTGTCCAGAGTTCCCAACTCCGAGCCCAGCTCCAGCGCCGGCCGGCACTGCACGCGTGGCAGCCCCGGAGCGTCGATTGGGTGAGAAAAGCTAATCTGTGAGGTTTTTTTGGGGGGAGGCGGGGGGTGGTGGTGGTGTTAGGTTATATGGGGTTGCGGGTGGGAGGGCCTCTGGGATTCGGGTGGTGCTGTGGCGAGCTCTGTCCGGGGGCCGGTGTCCCTCTCAGACCTGACGGCGTCCTTCTGCCATTACAGGAGCTGGCGGAGAAGAAGGAAGAGCCAAACATTGCGTGCGGAAAGACCTTCAAAGGCAAGAGAGAGCGGGGGGAGGAGCAGAGGAAGTCTGGGCAACAAGTGGAGGCAAAAGAAGGGCGCTCTGGGCAACAGGACCACCCTGTCACTGGGCTCTGGTCGTGCAAGGGTGTCACCAGGACCTTTGGTGCCCTTGGCCGGCTTTGTGCCCTGGCTGGCTTTGTGCCGGGTGATCTCCCTGTAAGCGGGGCTCGGGTCTTTGTTTTTTTGCCGGCCTTTTGCCACGTTGCCCCATGGTTCGGCTGCCCGGGCAGGTGGCAAGCGTCTGAGGGGGGTGAGCAGCACCGTCTCCGCAGCCGAGGCGGGAAGCGGGGCTCCTGAAGCCCATCGTGGTGGTGAGCTGCAGTCAGGACGGCCAGCCCATAACTCGGGCGTAGATGGGAGCCTTGAAGTGCACGGGGCTCGTTGAGCGGGCCGAGCCAAGGGAGAACCCCCTGTAAGGAAGGCCGTGAGCATCCCCTGTGCTTAAGGGGGGGTGCTGGGAGGGACGAGGGACCCTCCCCTGTGAGCAGGCCGGTGTCCCTGGCCCCGGCCTTTCAGAGGCGTGGGGCTGAGACGTGCAGGGCTGGGCGTGCCCTGCCCTAGCCCTCTTTCTGTGTGCTGTCAGCCCCAGGAGCAGCCTGGGAGGAAGAGAGGCACGGGGGAAGGCAGGAGGCTGGGAGGCAACGGTGCCTGCGAGCCGGGCCCAGGTCCGGCCCGGGCAGGCCTGGCAGTGCTTTGAGCTGGGCCAGCGCCCTGGAAGCAGGGCTGGGGCCTCTGCTCCATCCTCCGGGTGGGGGAGCTGGCGCCTGACTGTGCCCCCCTTCCAAGCAGCAGCTCCTGGAGAAGAAAGGCGAGGCATCGTGAGGAGCGGCGGGCTGAAGAGAGGAGCGGGGCGAGAGAAGGAAGCTCTGGACAAAGGGGACCTCCCTGTTACCGGGGCTGCGGTCGCACGAGACCGTTGCCGGCACTTCTGGTGCCCTGGCCGGCGCTGCGCTAGGTGACCTCCCTGTAAGCAGGGCTCGGGTCTCTGGTCTTTTGTCACCTTGCCCCACGGTTTGGCTGCCCGGAGAGAAGGGCGGCCCTGTCAGGAGAGTGAGCGGCGCTGTCTCCGCGCCGAGGGGGAAATGGGGCTCTCCGGACCCCACGCCCGCCCTGTAAGCAGGGGAGGGCCGTTTCCCCGGCCCCGGCGGCTTTCTGGCTGCTGGCGGCCTGGCCAGCGTGACCCCCTGGAGTCGGGGCGTGTCACGGCATTTGTCCCTTGGCCACCCGTGAAGCCCCGTGGCACGTTGAGTCGCTGTGGCCTGCGTGCGTCGTGGGGGGCAGGTCTGGGGCTCTGCTCTCCTGCTCGTGGGAAGGGATGGCTCCCCAGACTCTGGCTGCACAGAGCTCGCTCTCTCTTCCGGGAAGTTTTGTTTGTCCCTGTGTGTGTGTGTGTGTGTGTGTGTGTGTGTCCCTGCCTGTGTCTGTGTCTGTGGGTGTGAGTGAGCGAGCGAATGAGCTTCTCGTTTAGGCCCCTGTTGAAATCACTGCAGCGTACTTAGCTTAAACTTCCCGGGAGGGAAAGAAGGGCTCTGTGCAGCAACGGGGGGTCGGTCCCCTCTGAGCCCGCGAGCGGAGGGCGAGTCCCGGCTTGCCCCTCCTTGCCCCTCCTTTCGAAAGAGAGAGCGAAGCCCCGTGGCTGTAGCGCGGTCAGCGTGCGACCCGCCTGTGTTCAGGGCCCGGGTCTCTGCCTGGGTGGCCGCCTGTCCTGGCTGGCGACCTGCCAGCGTGCCCGCCCCGTACTCGGGGCGAGTGCCACGAGCCGTGGAGCCCTCTGTCCCCAGGAGCCGCTCGGCCGCCCTGTAATCAGGGCTGGGCGGGCTGCTGTAGGCAGCCAGCAGAGGCTGCCCTGTAAGTCCGGGGCTGGCCAGTGAGTGACCTGCAGGCCCGGGCACTCTGCAGTGCCGGCAGCGGCTCGAGCCCCCCGTAAGGAGGGGCGCAGCTTCCTTGGCCGCCGCTTTTGTGTGCCCAGCTCCCCTTTGTCCAGAGTTCCCAACTCCGAGCCCAGCTCCAGCGCCGGCCGGCACTGCACGCGTGGCAGCCCCGGAGCGTCGATTGGGTGAGAAAAGCTAATCTGTGAGGTTTTTTTGGGGGGAGGCGGGGGGTGGTGGTGGTGTTAGGTTATATGGGGTTGCGGGTGGGAGGGCCTCTGGGATTCGGGTGGTGCTGTGGCGAGCTCTGTCCGGGGGCCGGTGTCCCTCTCAGACCTGACGGCGTCCTTCTGCCATTACAGGAGCTGGCGGAGAAGAAGGAAGAGCCAAACATTGCGTGCGGAAAGACCTTCAAAGGCAAGAGAGAGCGGGGGGAGGAGCAGAGGAAGTCTGGGCAACAAGTGGAGGCAAAAGAAGGGCGCTCTGGGCAACAGGACCACCCTGTCACTGGGCTCTGGTCGTGCAAGGGTGTCACCAGGACCTTTGGTGCCCTTGGCCGGCTTTGTGCCCTGGCTGGCTTTGTGCCGGGTGATCTCCCTGTAAGCGGGGCTCGGGTCTTTGTTTTTTTGCCGGCCTTTTGCCACGTTGCCCCATGGTTCGGCTGCCCGGGCAGGTGGCAAGCGTCTGAGGGGGGTGAGCAGCACCGTCTCCGCAGCCGAGGCGGGAAGCGGGGCTCCTGAAGCCCATCGTGGTGGTGAGCTGCAGTCAGGACGGCCAGCCCATAACTCGGGCGTAGATGGGAGCCTTGAAGTGCACGGGGCTCGTTGAGCGGGCCGAGCCAAGGGAGAACCCCCTGTAAGGAAGGCCGTGAGCATCCCCTGTGCTTAAGGGGGGGTGCTGGGAGGGACGAGGGACCCTCCCCTGTGAGCAGGCCGGTGTCCCTGGCCCCGGCCTTTCAGAGGCGTGGGGCTGAGACGTGCAGGGCTGGGCGTGCCCTGCCCTAGCCCTCTTTCTGTGTGCTGTCAGCCCCAGGAGCAGCCTGGGAGGAAGAGAGGCACGGGGGAAGGCAGGAGGCTGGGAGGCAACGGTGCCTGCGAGCCGGGCCCAGGTCCGGCCCGGGCAGGCCTGGCAGTGCTTTGAGCTGGGCCAGCGCCCTGGAAGCAGGGCTGGGGCCTCTGCTCCATCCTCCGGGTGGGGGAGCTGGCGCCTGACTGTGCCCCCCTTCCAAGCAGCAGCTCCTGGAGAAGAAAGGCGAGGCATCGTGAGGAGCGGCGGGCTGAAGAGAGGAGCGGGGCGAGAGAAGGAAGCTCTGGACAAAGGGGACCTCCCTGTTACCGGGGCTGCGGTCGCACGAGACCGTTGCCGGCACTTCTGGTGCCCTGGCCGGCGCTGCGCTAGGTGACCTCCCTGTAAGCAGGGCTCGGGTCTCTGGTCTTTTGTCACCTTGCCCCACGGTTTGGCTGCCCGGAGAGAAGGGCGGCCCTGTCAGGAGAGTGAGCGGCGCTGTCTCCGCGCCGAGGGGGAAATGGGGCTCTCCGGACCCCACGCCCGCCCTGTAAGCAGGGGAGGGCCGTTTCCCCGGCCCCGGCGGCTTTCTGGCTGCTGGCGGCCTGGCCAGCGTGACCCCCTGGAGTCGGGGCGTGTCACGGCATTTGTCCCTTGGCCACCCGTGAAGCCCCGTGGCACGTTGAGTCGCTGTGGCCTGCGTGCGTCGTGGGGGGCAGGTCTGGGGCTCTGCTCTCCTGCTCGTGGGAAGGGATGGCTCCCCAGACTCTGGCTGCACAGAGCTCGCTCTCTCTTCCGGGAAGTTTTGTTTGTCCCTGTGTGTGTGTGTGTGTGTGTGTGTGTGTGTGTCCCTGCCTGTGTCTGTGTCTGTGGGTGTGAGTGAGCGAGCGAATGAGCTTCTCGTTTAGGCCCCTGTTGAAATCACTGCAGCGTACTTAGCTTAAACTTCCCGGGAGGGAAAGAAGGGCTCTGTGCAGCAACGGGGGGTCGGTCCCCTCTGAGCCCGCGAGCGGAGGGCGAGTCCCGGCTTGCCCCTCCTTGCCCCTCCTTTCGAAGGAGAGAGCGAAGCCCCGTGGCTGTAGCGCGGTCAGCGTGCGACCCGCCTGTGTTCAGGGCCCGGGTCTCTGCCTGGGTGGCCGCCTGTCCTGGCTGGCGACCTGCCAGCGTGCCCGCCCCGTACTCGGGGCGAGTGCCACGAGCCGTGGAGCCCTCTGTCCCCAGGAGCCGCTCGGCCGCCCTGTAATCAGGGCTGGGCGGGCTGCTGTAGGCAGCCAGCAGAGGCTGCCCTGTAAGTCCGGGGCTGGCCAGTGAGTGACCTGCAGGCCCGGGCACTCTGCAGTGCCGGCAGCGGCTCGAGCCCCCCGTAAGGAGGGGCGCAGCTTCCTTGGCCGCCGCTTTTGTGTGCCCAGCTCCCCTTTGTCCAGAGTTCCCAACTCCGAGCCCAGCTCCAGCGCCGGCCGGCACTGCACGCGTGGCAGCCCCGGAGCGTCGATTGGGTGAGAAAAGCTAATCTGTGAGGTTTTTTTGGGGGGAGGCGGGGGGTGGTGGTGGTGTTAGGTTATATGGGGTTGCGGGTGGGAGGGCCTCTGGGATTCGGGTGGTGCTGTGGCGAGCTCTGTCCGGGGGCCGGTGTCCCTCTCAGACCTGACGGCGTCCTTCTGCCATTACAGGAGCTGGCGGAGAAGAAGGAAGAGCCAAACATTGCGTGCGGAAAGACCTTCAAAGGCAAGAGAGAGCGGGGGGAGGAGCAGAGGAAGTCTGGGCAACAAGTGGAGGCAAAAGAAGGGCGCTCTGGGCAACAGGACCACCCTGTCACTGGGCTCTGGTCGTGCAAGGGTGTCACCAGGACCTTTGGTGCCCTTGGCCGGCTTTGTGCCCTGGCTGGCTTTGTGCCGGGTGATCTCCCTGTAAGCGGGGCTCGGGTCTTTGTTTTTTTGCCGGCCTTTTGCCACGTTGCCCCATGGTTCGGCTGCCCGGGCAGGTGGCAAGCGTCTGAGGGGGGTGAGCAGCACCGTCTCCGCAGCCGAGGCGGGAAGCGGGGCTCCTGAAGCCCATCGTGGTGGTGAGCTGCAGTCAGGACGGCCAGCCCATAACTCGGGCGTAGATGGGAGCCTTGAAGTGCACGGGGCTCGTTGAGCGGGCCGAGCCAAGGGAGAACCCCCTGTAAGGAAGGCCGTGAGCATCCCCTGTGCTTAAGGGGGGGTGCTGGGAGGGACGAGGGACCCTCCCCTGTGAGCAGGCCGGTGTCCCTGGCCCCGGCCTTTCAGAGGCGTGGGGCTGAGACGTGCAGGGCTGGGCGTGCCCTGCCCTAGCCCTCTTTCTGTGTGCTGTCAGCCCCAGGAGCAGCCTGGGAGGAAGAGAGGCACGGGGGAAGGCAGGAGGCTGGGAGGCAACGGTGCCTGCGAGCCGGGCCCAGGTCCGGCCCGGGCAGGCCTGGCAGTGCTTTGAGCTGGGCCAGCGCCCTGGAAGCAGGGCTGGGGCCTCTGCTCCATCCTCCGGGTGGGGGAGCTGGCGCCTGACTGTGCCCCCCTTCCAAGCAGCAGCTCCTGGAGAAGAAAGGCGAGGCATCGTGAGGAGCGGCGGGCTGAAGAGAGGAGCGGGGCGAGAGAAGGAAGCTCTGGACAAAGGGGACCTCCCTGTTACCGGGGCTGCGGTCGCACGAGACCGTTGCCGGCACTTCTGGTGCCCTGGCCGGCGCTGCGCTAGGTGACCTCCCTGTAAGCAGGGCTCGGGTCTCTGGTCTTTTGTCACCTTGCCCCACGGTTTGGCTGCCCGGAGAGAAGGGCGGCCCTGTCAGGAGAGTGAGCGGCGCTGTCTCCGCGCCGAGGGGGAAATGGGGCTCTCCGGACCCCACGCCCGCCCTGTAAGCAGGGGAGGGCCGTTTCCCCGGCCCCGGCGGCTTTCTGGCTGCTGGCGGCCTGGCCAGCGTGACCCCCTGGAGTCGGGGCGTGTCACGGCATTTGTCCCTTGGCCACCCGTGAAGCCCCGTGGCACGTTGAGTCGCTGTGGCCTGCGTGCGTCGTGGGGGGCAGGTCTGGGGCTCTGCTCTCCTGCTCGTGGGAAGGGATGGCTCCCCAGACTCTGGCTGCACAGAGCTCGCTCTCTCTTCCGGGAAGTTTTGTTTGTCCCTGTGTGTGTGTGTGTGTGTGTGTGTGTGTGTGTCCCTGCCTGTGTCTGTGTCTGTGGGTGTGAGTGAGCGAGCGAATGAGCTTCTCGTTTAGGCCCCTGTTGAAATCACTGCAGCGTACTTAGCTTAAACTTCCCGGGAGGGAAAGAAGGGCTCTGTGCAGCAACGGGGGGTCGGTCCCCTCTGAGCCCGCGAGCGGAGGGCGAGTCCCGGCTTGCCCCTCCTTGCCCCTCCTTTCGAAGGAGAGAGCGAAGCCCCGTGGCTGTAGCGCGGTCAGCGTGCGACCCGCCTGTGTTCAGGGCCCGGGTCTCTGCCTGGGTGGCCGCCTGTCCTGGCTGGCGACCTGCCAGCGTGCCCGCCCCGTACTCGGGGCGAGTGCCACGAGCCGTGGAGCCCTCTGTCCCCAGGAGCCGCTCGGCCGCCCTGTAATCAGGGCTGGGCGGGCTGCTGTAGGCAGCCAGCAGAGGCTGCCCTGTAAGTCCGGGGCTGGCCAGTGAGTGACCTGCAGGCCCGGGCACTCTGCAGTGCCGGCAGCGGCTCGAGCCCCCCGTAAGGAGGGGCGCAGCTTCCTTGGCCGCCGCTTTTGTGTGCCCAGCTCCCCTTTGTCCAGAGTTCCCAACTCCGAGCCCAGCTCCAGCGCCGGCCGGCACTGCACGCGTGGCAGCCCCGGAGCGTCGATTGGGTGAGAAAAGCTAATCTGTGAGGTTTTTTTGGGGGGAGGCGGGGGGTGGTGGTGGTGTTAGGTTATATGGGGTTGCGGGTGGGAGGGCCTCTGGGATTCGGGTGGTGCTGTGGCGAGCTCTGTCCGGGGGCCGGTGTCCCTCTCAGACCTGACGGCGTCCTTCTGCCATTACAGGAGCTGGCGGAGAAGAAGGAAGAGCCAAACATTGCGTGCGGAAAGACCTTCAAAGGCAAGAGAGAGCGGGGGAGGAGCAGAGGAAGTCTGGGCAACAAGTGGAGGCAAAAGAAGGGCGCTCTGGGCAACAGGACCACCCTGTCACTGGGCTCTGGTCGTGCAAGGGTGTCACCAGGACCTTTGGTGCCCTTGGCCGGCTTTGTGCCCTGGCTGGCTTTGTGCCGGGTGATCTCCCTGTAAGCGGGGCTCGGGTCTTTGTTTTTTTGCCGGCCTTTTGCCACGTTGCCCCATGGTTCGGCTGCCCGGGCAGGTGGCAAGCGTCTGAGGGGGGTGAGCAGCACCGTCTCCGCAGCCGAGGCGGGAAGCGGGGCTCCTGAAGCCCATCGTGGTGGTGAGCTGCAGTCAGGACGGCCAGCCCATAACTCGGGCGTAGATGGGAGCCTTGAAGTGCACGGGGCTCGTTGAGCGGGCCGAGCCAAGGGAGAACCCCCTGTAAGGAAGGCCGTGAGCATCCCCTGTGCTTAAGGGGGGGTGCTGGGAGGGACGAGGGACCCTCCCCTGTGAGCAGGCCGGTGTCCCTGGCCCCGGCCTTTCAGAGGCGTGGGGCTGAGACGTGCAGGGCTGGGCGTGCCCTGCCCTAGCCCTCTTTCTGTGTGCTGTCAGCCCCAGGAGCAGCCTGGGAGGAAGAGAGGCACGGGGGAAGGCAGGAGGCTGGGAGGCAACGGTGCCTGCGAGCCGGGCCCAGGTCCGGCCCGGGCAGGCCTGGCAGTGCTTTGAGCTGGGCCAGCGCCCTGGAAGCAGGGCTGGGGCCTCTGCTCCATCCTCCGGGTGGGGGAGCTGGCGCCTGACTGTGCCCCCCTTCCAAGCAGCAGCTCCTGGAGAAGAAAGGCGAGGCATCGTGAGGAGCGGCGGGCTGAAGAGAGGAGCGGGGCGAGAGAAGGAAGCTCTGGACAAAGGGGACCTCCCTGTTACCGGGGCTGCGGTCGCACGAGACCGTTGCCGGCACTTCTGGTGCCCTGGCCGGCGCTGCGCTAGGTGACCTCCCTGTAAGCAGGGCTCGGGTCTCTGGTCTTTTGTCACCTTGCCCCACGGTTTGGCTGCCCGGAGAGAAGGGCGGCCCTGTCAGGAGAGTGAGCGGCGCTGTCTCCGCGCCGAGGGGGAAATGGGGCTCTCCGGACCCCACGCCCGCCCTGTAAGCAGGGGAGGGCCGTTTCCCCGGCCCCGGCGGCTTTCTGGCTGCTGGCGGCCTGGCCAGCGTGACCCCCTGGAGTCGGGGCGTGTCACGGCATTTGTCCCTTGGCCACCCGTGAAGCCCCGTGGCACGTTGAGTCGCTGTGGCCTGCGTGCGTCGTGGGGGGCAGGTCTGGGGCTCTGCTCTCCTGCTCGTGGGAAGGGATGGCTCCCCAGACTCTGGCTGCACAGAGCTCGCTCTCTCTTCCGGGAAGTTTTGTTTGTCCCTGTGTGTGTGTGTGTGTGTGTGTGTGTGTGTCCCTGCCTGTGTCTGTGTCTGTGGGTGTGAGTGAGCGAGCGAATGAGCTTCTCGTTTAGGCCCCTGTTGAAATCACTGCAGCGTACTTAGCTTAAACTTCCCGGGAGGGAAAGAAGGGCTCTGTGCAGCAACGGGGGGTCGGTCCCCTCTGAGCCCGCGAGCGGAGGGCGAGTCCCGGCTTGCCCCTCCTTGCCCCTCCTTTCGAAAGAGAGAGCGAAGCCCCGTGGCTGTAGCGCGGTCAGCGTGCGACCCGCCTGTGTTCAGGGCCCGGGTCTCTGCCTGGGTGGCCGCCTGTCCTGGCTGGCGACCTGCCAGCGTGCCCGCCCCGTACTCGGGGCGAGTGCCACGAGCCGTGGAGCCCTCTGTCCCCAGGAGCCGCTCGGCCGCCCTGTAATCAGGGCTGGGCGGGCTGCTGTAGGCAGCCAGCAGAGGCTGCCCTGTAAGTCCGGGGCTGGCCAGTGAGTGACCTGCAGGCCCGGGCACTCTGCAGTGCCGGCAGCGGCTCGAGCCCCCCGTAAGGAGGGGCGCAGCTTCCTTGGCCGCCGCTTTTGTGTGCCCAGCTCCCCTTTGTCCAGAGTTCCCAACTCCGAGCCCAGCTCCAGCGCCGGCCGGCACTGCACGCGTGGCAGCCCCGGAGCGTCGATTGGGTGAGAAAAGCTAATCTGTGAGGTTTTTTTGGGGGGAGGCGGGGGGTGGTGGTGGTGTTAGGTTATATGGGGTTGCGGGTGGGAGGGCCTCTGGGATTCGGGTGGTGCTGTGGCGAGCTCTGTCCGGGGGCCGGTGTCCCTCTCAGACCTGACGGCGTCCTTCTGCCATTACAGGAGCTGGCGGAGAAGAAGGAAGAGCCAAACATTGCGTGCGGAAAGACCTTCAAAGGCAAGAGAGAGCGGGGGGAGGAGCAGAGGAAGTCTGGGCAACAAGTGGAGGCAAAAGAAGGGCGCTCTGGGCAACAGGACCACCCTGTCACTGGGCTCTGGTCGTGCAAGGGTGTCACCAGGACCTTTGGTGCCCTTGGCCGGCTTTGTGCCCTGGCTGGCTTTGTGCCGGGTGATCTCCCTGTAAGCGGGGCTCGGGTCTTTGTTTTTTTGCCGGCCTTTTGCCACGTTGCCCCATGGTTCGGCTGCCCGGGCAGGTGGCAAGCGTCTGAGGGGGGTGAGCAGCACCGTCTCCGCAGCCGAGGCGGGAAGCGGGGCTCCTGAAGCCCATCGTGGTGGTGAGCTGCAGTCAGGACGGCCAGCCCATAACTCGGGCGTAGATGGGAGCCTTGAAGTGCACGGGGCTCGTTGAGCGGGCCGAGCCAAGGGAGAACCCCCTGTAAGGAAGGCCGTGAGCATCCCCTGTGCTTAAGGGGGGGTGCTGGGAGGGACGAGGGACCCTCCCCTGTGAGCAGGCCGGTGTCCCTGGCCCCGGCCTTTCAGAGGCGTGGGGCTGAGACGTGCAGGGCTGGGCGTGCCCTGCCCTAGCCCTCTTTCTGTGTGCTGTCAGCCCCAGGAGCAGCCTGGGAGGAAGAGAGGCACGGGGGAAGGCAGGAGGCTGGGAGGCAACGGTGCCTGCGAGCCGGGCCCAGGTCCGGCCCGGGCAGGCCTGGCAGTGCTTTGAGCTGGGCCAGCGCCCTGGAAGCAGGGCTGGGGCCTCTGCTCCATCCTCCGGGTGGGGGAGCTGGCGCCTGACTGTGCCCCCCTTCCAAGCAGCAGCTCCTGGAGAAGAAAGGCGAGGCATCGTGAGGAGCGGCGGGCTGAAGAGAGGAGCGGGGCGAGAGAAGGAAGCTCTGGACAAAGGGGACCTCCCTGTTACCGGGGCTGCGGTCGCACGAGACCGTTGCCGGCACTTCTGGTGCCCTGGCCGGCGCTGCGCTAGGTGACCTCCCTGTAAGCAGGGCTCGGGTCTCTGGTCTTTTGTCACCTTGCCCCACGGTTTGGCTGCCCGGAGAGAAGGGCGGCCCTGTCAGGAGAGTGAGCGGCGCTGTCTCCGCGCCGAGGGGGAAATGGGGCTCTCCGGACCCCACGCCCGCCCTGTAAGCAGGGGAGGGCCGTTTCCCCGGCCCCGGCGGCTTTCTGGCTGCTGGCGGCCTGGCCAGCGTGACCCCCTGGAGTCGGGGCGTGTCACGGCATTTGTCCCTTGGCCACCCGTGAAGCCCCGTGGCACGTTGAGTCGCTGTGGCCTGCGTGCGTCGTGGGGGGCAGGTCTGGGGCTCTGCTCTCCTGCTCGTGGGAAGGGATGGCTCCCCAGACTCTGGCTGCACAGAGCTCGCTCTCTCTTCCGGGAAGTTTTGTTTGTCCCTGTGTGTGTGTGTGTGTGTGTGTGTGTGTGTGTGTCCCTGCCTGTGTCTGTGTCTGTGGGTGTGAGTGAGCGAGCGAATGAGCTTCTCGTTTAGGCCCCTGTTGAAATCACTGCAGCGTACTTAGCTTAAACTTCCCGGGAGGGAAAGAAGGGCTCTGTGCAGCAACGGGGGGTCGGTCCCCTCTGAGCCCGCGAGCGGAGGGCGAGTCCCGGCTTGCCCCTCCTTGCCCCTCCTTTCGAAGGAGAGAGCGAAGCCCCGTGGCTGTAGCGCGGTCAGCGTGCGACCCGCCTGTGTTCAGGGCCCGGGTCTCTGCCTGGGTGGCCGCCTGTCCTGGCTGGCGACCTGCCAGCGTGCCCGCCCCGTACTCGGGGCGAGTGCCACGAGCCGTGGAGCCCTCTGTCCCCAGGAGCCGCTCGGCCGCCCTGTAATCAGGGCTGGGCGGGCTGCTGTAGGCAGCCAGCAGAGGCTGCCCTGTAAGTCCGGGGCTGGCCAGTGAGTGACCTGCAGGCCCGGGCACTCTGCAGTGCCGGCAGCGGCTCGAGCCCCCTGTGTAAGCAGGGGCGCAGCTTCCTTGGCCGCCGCTTTTGTGTGCCCAGCTCCCCTTTGTCCAGAGTTCCCAACTCCGAGCCCAGCTCCAGCGCCGGCCGGCACTGCACGCGTGGCAGCCCCGGAGCGTCGATTGGGTGAGAAAAGCTAATCTGTGAGGTTTTTTTGGGGGGAGGCGGGGGGTGGTGGTGGTGTTAGGTTATATGGGGTTGCGGGTGGGAGGGCCTCTGGGATTCGGGTGGTGCTGTGGCGAGCTCTGTCCGGGGGCCGGTGTCCCTCTCAGACCTGACGGCGTCCTTCTGCCATTACAGGAGCTGGCGGAGAAGAAGGAAGAGCCAAACATTGCGTGCGGAAAGACCTTCAAAGGCAAGAGAGAGCGGGGGGAGGAGCAGAGGAAGTCTGGGCAACAAGTGGAGGCAAAAGAAGGGCGCTCTGGGCAACAGGACCACCCTGTCACTGGGCTCTGGTCGTGCAAGGGTGTCACCAGGACCTTTGGTGCCCTTGGCCGGCTTTGTGCCCTGGCTGGCTTTGTGCCGGGTGATCTCCCTGTAAGCGGGGCTCGGGTCTTTGTTTTTTTGCCGGCCTTTTGCCACGTTGCCCCATGGTTCGGCTGCCCGGGCAGGTGGCAAGCGTCTGAGGGGGGTGAGCAGCACCGTCTCCGCAGCCGAGGCGGGAAGCGGGGCTCCTGAAGCCCATCGTGGTGGTGAGCTGCAGTCAGGACGGCCAGCCCATAACTCGGGCGTAGATGGGAGCCTTGAAGTGCACGGGGCTCGTTGAGCGGGCCGAGCCAAGGGAGAACCCCCTGTAAGGAAGGCCGTGAGCATCCCCTGTGCTTAAGGGGGGGTGCTGGGAGGGACGAGGGACCCTCCCCTGTGAGCAGGCCGGTGTCCCTGGCCCCGGCCTTTCAGAGGCGTGGGGCTGAGACGTGCAGGGCTGGGCGTGCCCTGCCCTAGCCCTCTTTCTGTGTGCTGTCAGCCCCAGGAGCAGCCTGGGAGGAAGAGAGGCACGGGGGAAGGCAGGAGGCTGGGAGGCAACGGTGCCTGCGAGCCGGGCCCAGGTCCGGCCCGGGCAGGCCTGGCAGTGCTTTGAGCTGGGCCAGCGCCCTGGAAGCAGGGCTGGGGCCTCTGCTCCATCCTCCGGGTGGGGGAGCTGGCGCCTGACTGTGCCCCCCTTCCAAGCAGCAGCTCCTGGAGAAGAAAGGCGAGGCATCGTGAGGAGCGGCGGGCTGAAGAGAGGAGCGGGGCGAGAGAAGGAAGCTCTGGACAAAGGGGACCTCCCTGTTACCGGGGCTGCGGTCGCACGAGACCGTTGCCGGCACTTCTGGTGCCCTGGCCGGCGCTGCGCTAGGTGACCTCCCTGTAAGCAGGGCTCGGGTCTCTGGTCTTTTGTCACCTTGCCCCACGGTTTGGCTGCCCGGAGAGAAGGGCGGCCCTGTCAGGAGAGTGAGCGGCGCTGTCTCCGCGCCGAGGGGGAAATGGGGCTCTCCGGACCCCACGCCCGCCCTGTAAGCAGGGGAGGGCCGTTTCCCCGGCCCCGGCGGCTTTCTGGCTGCTGGCGGCCTGGCCAGCGTGACCCCCTGGAGTCGGGGCGTGTCACGGCATTTGTCCCTTGGCCACCCGTGAAGCCCCGTGGCACGTTGAGTCGCTGTGGCCTGCGTGCGTCGTGGGGGGCAGGTCTGGGGCTCTGCTCTCCTGCTCGTGGGAAGGGATGGCTCCCCAGACTCTGGCTGCACAGAGCTCGCTCTCTCTTCCGGGAAGTTTTGTTTGTCCCTGTGTGTGTGTGTGTGTGTGTGTGTGTGTGTGTGTCCCTGCCTGTGTCTGTGTCTGTGGGTGTGAGTGAGCGAGCGAATGAGCTTCTCGTTTAGGCCCCTGTTGAAATCACTGCAGCGTACTTAGCTTAAACTTCCCGGGAGGGAAAGAAGGGCTCTGTGCAGCAACGGGGGGTCGGTCCCCTCTGAGCCCGCGAGCGGAGGGCGAGTCCCGGCTTGCCCCTCCTTGCCCCTCCTTTCGAAGGAGAGAGCGAAGCCCCGTGGCTGTAGCGCGGTCAGCGTGCGACCCGCCTGTGTTCAGGGCCCGGGTCTCTGCCTGGGTGGCCGCCTGTCCTGGCTGGCGACCTGCCAGCGTGCCCGCCCCGTACTCGGGGCGAGTGCCACGAGCCGTGGAGCCCTCTGTCCCCAGGAGCCGCTCGGCCGCCCTGTAATCAGGGCTGGGCGGGCTGCTGTAGGCAGCCAGCAGAGGCTGCCCTGTAAGTCCGGGGCTGGCCAGTGAGTGACCTGCAGGCCCGGGCACTCTGCAGTGCCGGCAGCGGCTCGAGCCCCCTGTGTAAGCAGGGGCGCAGCTTCCTTGGCCGCCGCTTTTGTGTGCCCAGCTCCCCTTTGTCCAGAGTTCCCAACTCCGAGCCCAGCTCCAGCGCCGGCCGGCACTGCACGCGTGGCAGCCCCGGAGCGTCGATTGGGTGAGAAAAGCTAATCTGTGAGGTTTTTTTGGGGGGAGGCGGGGGGTGGTGGTGGTGTTAGGTTATATGGGGTTGCGGGTGGGAGGGCGTCTGGGATTCGGGTGGTGCTGTGGCGAGCTCTGTCCGGGGGCCGGTGTCCCTCTCAGACCTGACGGCGTCCTTCTGCCATTACAGGAGCTGGCGGAGAAGAAGGAAGAGCCAAACATTGCGTGCGGAAAGACCTTCAAAGGCAAGAGAGAGCGGGGGGAGGAGCAGAGGAAGTCTGGGCAACAAGTGGAGGCAAAAGAAGGGCGCTCTGGGCAACAGGACCACCCTGTCACTGGGCTCTGGTCGTGCAAGGGTGTCACCAGGACCTTTGGTGCCCTTGGCCGGCTTTGTGCCCTGGCTGGCTTTGTGCCGGGTGATCTCCCTGTAAGCGGGGCTCGGGTCTTTGTTTTTTTGCCGGCCTTTTGCCACGTTGCCCCATGGTTCGGCTGCCCGGGCAGGTGGCAAGCGTCTGAGGGGGGTGAGCAGCACCGTCTCCGCAGCCGAGGCGGGAAGCGGGGCTCCTGAAGCCCATCGTGGTGGTGAGCTGCAGTCAGGACGGCCAGCCCATAACTCGGGCGTAGATGGGAGCCTTGAAGTGCACGGGGCTCGTTGAGCGGGCCGAGCCAAGGGAGAACCCCCTGTAAGGAAGGCCGTGAGCATCCCCTGTGCTTAAGGGGGGGTGCTGGGAGGGACGAGGGACCCTCCCCTGTGAGCAGGCCGGTGTCCCTGGCCCCGGCCTTTCAGAGGCGTGGGGCTGAGACGTGCAGGGCTGGGCGTGCCCTGCCCTAGCCCTCTTTCTGTGTGCTGTCAGCCCCAGGAGCAGCCTGGGAGGAAGAGAGGCACGGGGGAAGGCAGGAGGCTGGGAGGCAACGGTGCCTGCGAGCCGGGCCCAGGTCCGGCCCGGGCAGGCCTGGCAGTGCTTTGAGCTGGGCCAGCGCCCTGGAAGCAGGGCTGGGGCCTCTGCTCCATCCTCCGGGTGGGGGAGCTGGCGCCTGACTGTGCCCCCCTTCCAAGCAGCAGCTCCTGGAGAAGAAAGGCGAGGCATCGTGAGGAGCGGCGGGCTGAAGAGAGGAGCGGGGCGAGAGAAGGAAGCTCTGGACAAAGGGGACCTCCCTGTTACCGGGGCTGCGGTCGCACGAGACCGTTGCCGGCACTTCTGGTGCCCTGGCCGGCGCTGCGCTAGGTGACCTCCCTGTAAGCAGGGCTCGGGTCTCTGGTCTTTTGTCACCTTGCCCCACGGTTTGGCTGCCCGGAGAGAAGGGCGGCCCTGTCAGGAGAGTGAGCGGCGCTGTCTCCGCGCCGAGGGGGAAATGGGGCTCTCCGGACCCCACGCCCGCCCTGTAAGCAGGGGAGGGCCGTTTCCCCGGCCCCGGCGGCTTTCTGGCTGCTGGCGGCCTGGCCAGCGTGACCCCCTGGAGTCGGGGCGTGTCACGGCATTTGTCCCTTGGCCACCCGTGAAGCCCCGTGGCACGTTGAGTCGCTGTGGCCTGCGTGCGTCGTGGGGGGCAGGTCTGGGGCTCTGCTCTCCTGCTCGTGGGAAGGGATGGCTCCCCAGACTCTGGCTGCACAGAGCTCGCTCTCTCTTCCGGGAAGTTTTGTTTGT
Source organism: Strix aluco (assembly GCF_031877795.1). Taxonomy (NCBI): domain Eukaryota; kingdom Metazoa; phylum Chordata; class Aves; order Strigiformes; family Strigidae; genus Strix; species Strix aluco. The sequence goes on along the minus strand of NC_133936.1, from coordinate 207,437 downwards.
CCCTGTGTGTGTGTGTGTGTGTGTGTGTGTGTGTGTGTCCCTGCCTGTGTCTGTGTCTGTGGGTGTGAGTGAGCGAGCGAATGAGCTTCTCGTTTAGGCCCCTGTTGAAATCACTGCAGCGTACTTAGCTTAAACTTCCCGGGAGGGAAAGAAGGGCTCTGTGCAGCAACGGGGGGTCGGTCCCCTCTGAGCCCGCGAGCGGAGGGCGAGTCCCGGCTTGCCCCTCCTTGCCCCTCCTTTCGAAGGAGAGAGCGAAGCCCCGTGGCTGTAGCGCGGTCAGCGTGCGACCCGCCTGTGTTCAGGGCCCGGGTCTCTGCCTGGGTGGCCGCCTGTCCTGGCTGGCGACCTGCCAGCGTGCCCGCCCCGTACTCGGGGCGAGTGCCACGAGCCGTGGAGCCCTCTGTCCCCAGGAGCCGCTCGGCCGCCCTGTAATCAGGGCTGGGCGGGCTGCTGTAGGCAGCCAGCAGAGGCTGCCCTGTAAGTCCGGGGCTGGCCAGTGAGTGACCTGCAGGCCCGGGCACTCTGCAGTGCCGGCAGCGGCTCGAGCCCCCTGTGTAAGCAGGGGCGCAGCTTCCTTGGCCGCCGCTTTTGTGTGCCCAGCTCCCCTTTGTCCAGAGTTCCCAACTCCGAGCCCAGCTCCAGCGCCGGCCGGCACTGCACGCGTGGCAGCCCCGGAGCGTCGATTGGGTGAGAAAAGCTAATCTGTGAGGTTTTTTTGGGGGGAGGCGGGGGGTGGTGGTGGTGTTAGGTTATATGGGGTTGCGGGTGGGAGGGCCTCTGGGATTCGGGTGGTGCTGTGGCGAGCTCTGTCCGGGGGCCGGTGTCCCTCTCAGACCTGACGGCGTCCTTCTGCCATTACAGGAGCTGGCGGAGAAGAAGGAAGAGCCAAACATTGCGTGCGGAAAGACCTTCAAAGGCAAGAGAGAGCGGGGGGAGGAGCAGAGGAAGTCTGGGCAACAAGTGGAGGCAAAAGAAGGGCGCTCTGGGCAACAGGACCACCCTGTCACTGGGCTCTGGTCGTGCAAGGGTGTCACCAGGACCTTTGGTGCCCTTGGCCGGCTTTGTGCCCTGGCTGGCTTTGTGCCGGGTGATCTCCCTGTAAGCGGGGCTCGGGTCTTTGTTTTTTTGCCGGCCTTTTGCCACGTTGCCCCATGGTTCGGCTGCCCGGGCAGGTGGCAAGCGTCTGAGGGGGGTGAGCAGCACCGTCTCCGCAGCCGAGGCGGGAAGCGGGGCTCCTGAAGCCCATCGTGGTGGTGAGCTGCAGTCAGGACGGCCAGCCCATAACTCGGGCGTAGATGGGAGCCTTGAAGTGCACGGGGCTCGTTGAGCGGGCCGAGCCAAGGGAGAACCCCCTGTAAGGAAGGCCGTGAGCATCCCCTGTGCTTAAGGGGGGGTGCTGGGAGGGACGAGGGACCCTCCCCTGTGAGCAGGCCGGTGTCCCTGGCCCCGGCCTTTCAGAGGCGTGGGGCTGAGACGTGCAGGGCTGGGCGTGCCCTGCCCTAGCCCTCTTTCTGTGTGCTGTCAGCCCCAGGAGCAGCCTGGGAGGAAGAGAGGCACGGGGGAAGGCAGGAGGCTGGGAGGCAACGGTGCCTGCGAGCCGGGCCCAGGTCCGGCCCGGGCAGGCCTGGCAGTGCTTTGAGCTGGGCCAGCGCCCTGGAAGCAGGGCTGGGGCCTCTGCTCCATCCTCCGGGTGGGGGAGCTGGCGCCTGACTGTGCCCCCCTTCCAAGCAGCAGCTCCTGGAGAAGAAAGGCGAGGCATCGTGAGGAGCGGCGGGCTGAAGAGAGGAGCGGGGCGAGAGAAGGAAGCTCTGGACAAAGGGGACCTCCCTGTTACCGGGGCTGCGGTCGCACGAGACCGTTGCCGGCACTTCTGGTGCCCTGGCCGGCGCTGCGCTAGGTGACCTCCCTGTAAGCAGGGCTCGGGTCTCTGGTCTTTTGTCACCTTGCCCCACGGTTTGGCTGCCCGGAGAGAAGGGCGGCCCTGTCAGGAGAGTGAGCGGCGCTGTCTCCGCGCCGAGGGGGAAATGGGGCTCTCCGGACCCCACGCCCGCCCTGTAAGCAGGGGAGGGCCGTTTCCCCGGCCCCGGCGGCTTTCTGGCTGCTGGCGGCCTGGCCAGCGTGACCCCCTGGAGTCGGGGCGTGTCACGGCATTTGTCCCTTGGCCACCCGTGAAGCCCCGTGGCACGTTGAGTCGCTGTGGCCTGCGTGCGTCGTGGGGGGCAGGTCTGGGGCTCTGCTCTCCTGCTCGTGGGAAGGGATGGCTCCCCAGACTCTGGCTGCACAGAGCTCGCTCTCTCTTCCGGGAAGTTTTGTTTGTCCCTGTGTGTGTGTGTGTGTGTGTGTGTGTGTGTCCCTGCCTGTGTCTGTGTCTGTGGGTGTGAGTGAGCGAGCGAATGAGCTTCTCGTTTAGGCCCCTGTTGAAATCACTGCAGCGTACTTAGCTTAAACTTCCCGGGAGGGAAAGAAGGGCTCTGTGCAGCAACGGGGGGTCGGTCCCCTCTGAGCCCGCGAGCGGAGGGCGAGTCCCGGCTTGCCCCTCCTTGCCCCTCCTTTCGAAAGAGAGAGCGAAGCCCCGTGGCTGTAGCGCGGTCAGCGTGCGACCCGCCTGTGTTCAGGGCCCGGGTCTCTGCCTGGGTGGCCGCCTGTCCTGGCTGGCGACCTGCCAGCGTGCCCGCCCCGTACTCGGGGCGAGTGCCACGAGCCGTGGAGCCCTCTGTCCCCAGGAGCCGCTCGGCCGCCCTGTAATCAGGGCTGGGCGGGCTGCTGTAGGCAGCCAGCAGAGGCTGCCCTGTAAGTCCGGGGCTGGCCAGTGAGTGACCTGCAGGCCCGGGCACTCTGCAGTGCCGGCAGCGGCTCGAGCCCCCCGTAAGGAGGGGCGCAGCTTCCTTGGCCGCCGCTTTTGTGTGCCCAGCTCCCCTTTGTCCAGAGTTCCCAACTCCGAGCCCAGCTCCAGCGCCGGCCGGCACTGCACGCGTGGCAGCCCCGGAGCGTCGATTGGGTGAGAAAAGCTAATCTGTGAGGTTTTTTTGGGGGGAGGCGGGGGGTGGTGGTGGTGTTAGGTTATATGGGGTTGCGGGTGGGAGGGCGTCTGGGATTCGGGTGGTGCTGTGGCGAGCTCTGTCCGGGGGCCGGTGTCCCTCTCAGACCTGACGGCGTCCTTCTGCCATTACAGGAGCTGGCGGAGAAGAAGGAAGAGCCAAACATTGCGTGCGGAAAGACCTTCAAAGGCAAGAGAGAGCGGGGGGAGGAGCAGAGGAAGTCTGGGCAACAAGTGGAGGCAAAAGAAGGGCGCTCTGGGCAACAGGACCACCCTGTCACTGGGCTCTGGTCGTGCAAGGGTGTCACCAGGACCTTTGGTGCCCTTGGCCGGCTTTGTGCCCTGGCTGGCTTTGTGCCGGGTGATCTCCCTGTAAGCGGGGCTCGGGTCTTTGTTTTTTTGCCGGCCTTTTGCCACGTTGCCCCATGGTTCGGCTGCCCGGGCAGGTGGCAAGCGTCTGAGGGGGGTGAGCAGCACCGTCTCCGCAGCCGAGGCGGGAAGCGGGGCTCCTGAAGCCCATCGTGGTGGTGAGCTGCAGTCAGGACGGCCAGCCCATAACTCGGGCGTAGATGGGAGCCTTGAAGTGCACGGGGCTCGTTGAGCGGGCCGAGCCAAGGGAGAACCCCCTGTAAGGAAGGCCGTGAGCATCCCCTGTGCTTAAGGGGGGGTGCTGGGAGGGACGAGGGACCCTCCCCTGTGAGCAGGCCGGTGTCCCTGGCCCCGGCCTTTCAGAGGCGTGGGGCTGAGACGTGCAGGGCTGGGCGTGCCCTGCCCTAGCCCTCTTTCTGTGTGCTGTCAGCCCCAGGAGCAGCCTGGGAGGAAGAGAGGCACGGGGGAAGGCAGGAGGCTGGGAGGCAACGGTGCCTGCGAGCCGGGCCCAGGTCCGGCCCGGGCAGGCCTGGCAGTGCTTTGAGCTGGGCCAGCGCCCTGGAAGCAGGGCTGGGGCCTCTGCTCCATCCTCCGGGTGGGGGAGCTGGCGCCTGACTGTGCCCCCCTTCCAAGCAGCAGCTCCTGGAGAAGAAAGGCGAGGCATCGTGAGGAGCGGCGGGCTGAAGAGAGGAGCGGGGCGAGAGAAGGAAGCTCTGGACAAAGGGGACCTCCCTGTTACCGGGGCTGCGGTCGCACGAGACCGTTGCCGGCACTTCTGGTGCCCTGGCCGGCGCTGCGCTAGGTGACCTCCCTGTAAGCAGGGCTCGGGTCTCTGGTCTTTTGTCACCTTGCCCCACGGTTTGGCTGCCCGGAGAGAAGGGCGGCCCTGTCAGGAGAGTGAGCGGCGCTGTCTCCGCGCCGAGGGGGAAATGGGGCTCTCCGGACCCCACGCCCGCCCTGTAAGCAGGGGAGGGCCGTTTCCCCGGCCCCGGCGGCTTTCTGGCTGCTGGCGGCCTGGCCAGCGTGACCCCCTGGAGTCGGGGCGTGTCACGGCATTTGTCCCTTGGCCACCCGTGAAGCCCCGTGGCACGTTGAGTCGCTGTGGCCTGCGTGCGTCGTGGGGGGCAGGTCTGGGGCTCTGCTCTCCTGCTCGTGGGAAGGGATGGCTCCCCAGACTCTGGCTGCACAGAGCTCGCTCTCTCTTCCGGGAAGTTTTGTTTGTCCCTGTGTGTGTGTGTGTGTGTGTGTGTGTGTGTGTGTCCCTGCCTGTGTCTGTGTCTGTGGGTGTGAGTGAGCGAGCGAATGAGCTTCTCGTTTAGGCCCCTGTTGAAATCACTGCAGCGTACTTAGCTTAAACTTCCCGGGAGGGAAAGAAGGGCTCTGTGCAGCAACGGGGGGTCGGTCCCCTCTGAGCCCGCGAGCGGAGGGCGAGTCCCGGCTTGCCCCTCCTTGCCCCTCCTTTCGAAGGAGAGAGCGAAGCCCCGTGGCTGTAGCGCGGTCAGCGTGCGACCCGCCTGTGTTCAGGGCCCGGGTCTCTGCCTGGGTGGCCGCCTGTCCTGGCTGGCGACCTGCCAGCGTGCCCGCCCCGTACTCGGGGCGAGTGCCACGAGCCGTGGAGCCCTCTGTCCCCAGGAGCCGCTCGGCCGCCCTGTAATCAGGGCTGGGCGGGCTGCTGTAGGCAGCCAGCAGAGGCTGCCCTGTAAGTCCGGGGCTGGCCAGTGAGTGACCTGCAGGCCCGGGCACTCTGCAGTGCCGGCAGCGGCTCGAGCCCCCCGTAAGGAGGGGCGCAGCTTCCTTGGCCGCCGCTTTTGTGTGCCCAGCTCCCCTTTGTCCAGAGTTCCCAACTCCGAGCCCAGCTCCAGCGCCGGCCGGCACTGCACGCGTGGCAGCCCCGGAGCGTCGATTGGGTGAGAAAAGCTAATCTGTGAGGTTTTTTTGGGGGGAGGCGGGGGGTGGTGGTGGTGTTAGGTTATATGGGGTTGCGGGTGGGAGGGCCTCTGGGATTCGGGTGGTGCTGTGGCGAGCTCTGTCCGGGGGCCGGTGTCCCTCTCAGACCTGACGGCGTCCTTCTGCCATTACAGGAGCTGGCGGAGAAGAAGGAAGAGCCAAACATTGCGTGCGGAAAGACCTTCAAAGGCAAGAGAGAGCGGGGGGAGGAGCAGAGGAAGTCTGGGCAACAAGTGGAGGCAAAAGAAGGGCGCTCTGGGCAACAGGACCACCCTGTCACTGGGCTCTGGTCGTGCAAGGGTGTCACCAGGACCTTTGGTGCCCTTGGCCGGCTTTGTGCCCTGGCTGGCTTTGTGCCGGGTGATCTCCCTGTAAGCGGGGCTCGGGTCTTTGTTTTTTTGCCGGCCTTTTGCCACGTTGCCCCATGGTTCGGCTGCCCGGGCAGGTGGCAAGCGTCTGAGGGGGGTGAGCAGCACCGTCTCCGCAGCCGAGGCGGGAAGCGGGGCTCCTGAAGCCCATCGTGGTGGTGAGCTGCAGTCAGGACGGCCAGCCCATAACTCGGGCGTAGATGGGAGCCTTGAAGTGCACGGGGCTCGTTGAGCGGGCCGAGCCAAGGGAGAACCCCCTGTAAGGAAGGCCGTGAGCATCCCCTGTGCTTAAGGGGGGGTGCTGGGAGGGACGAGGGACCCTCCCCTGTGAGCAGGCCGGTGTCCCTGGCCCCGGCCTTTCAGAGGCGTGGGGCTGAGACGTGCAGGGCTGGGCGTGCCCTGCCCTAGCCCTCTTTCTGTGTGCTGTCAGCCCCAGGAGCAGCCTGGGAGGAAGAGAGGCACGGGGGAAGGCAGGAGGCTGGGAGGCAACGGTGCCTGCGAGCCGGGCCCAGGTCCGGCCCGGGCAGGCCTGGCAGTGCTTTGAGCTGGGCCAGCGCCCTGGAAGCAGGGCTGGGGCCTCTGCTCCATCCTCCGGGTGGGGGAGCTGGCGCCTGACTGTGCCCCCCTTCCAAGCAGCAGCTCCTGGAGAAGAAAGGCGAGGCATCGTGAGGAGCGGCGGGCTGAAGAGAGGAGCGGGGCGAGAGAAGGAAGCTCTGGACAAAGGGGACCTCCCTGTTACCGGGGCTGCGGTCGCACGAGACCGTTGCCGGCACTTCTGGTGCCCTGGCCGGCGCTGCGCTAGGTGACCTCCCTGTAAGCAGGGCTCGGGTCTCTGGTCTTTTGTCACCTTGCCCCACGGTTTGGCTGCCCGGAGAGAAGGGCGGCCCTGTCAGGAGAGTGAGCGGCGCTGTCTCCGCGCCGAGGGGGAAATGGGGCTCTCCGGACCCCACGCCCGCCCTGTAAGCAGGGGAGGGCCGTTTCCCCGGCCCCGGCGGCTTTCTGGCTGCTGGCGGCCTGGCCAGCGTGACCCCCTGGAGTCGGGGCGTGTCACGGCATTTGTCCCTTGGCCACCCGTGAAGCCCCGTGGCACGTTGAGTCGCTGTGGCCTGCGTGCGTCGTGGGGGGCAGGTCTGGGGCTCTGCTCTCCTGCTCGTGGGAAGGGATGGCTCCCCAGACTCTGGCTGCACAGAGCTCGCTCTCTCTTCCGGGAAGTTTTGTTTGTCCCTGTGTGTGTGTGTGTGTGTGTGTGTGTGTGTGTCCCTGCCTGTGTCTGTGTCTGTGGGTGTGAGTGAGCGAGCGAATGAGCTTCTCGTTTAGGCCCCTGTTGAAATCACTGCAGCGTACTTAGCTTAAACTTCCCGGGAGGGAAAGAAGGGCTCTGTGCAGCAACGGGGGGTCGGTCCCCTCTGAGCCCGCGAGCGGAGGGCGAGTCCCGGCTTGCCCCTCCTTGCCCCTCCTTTCGAAAGAGAGAGCGAAGCCCCGTGGCTGTAGCGCGGTCAGCGTGCGACCCGCCTGTGTTCAGGGCCCGGGTCTCTGCCTGGGTGGCCGCCTGTCCTGGCTGGCGACCTGCCAGCGTGCCCGCCCCGTACTCGGGGCGAGTGCCACGAGCCGTGGAGCCCTCTGTCCCCAGGAGCCGCTCGGCCGCCCTGTAATCAGGGCTGGGCGGGCTGCTGTAGGCAGCCAGCAGAGGCTGCCCTGTAAGTCCGGGGCTGGCCAGTGAGTGACCTGCAGGCCCGGGCACTCTGCAGTGCCGGCAGCGGCTCGAGCCCCCCGTAAGGAGGGGCGCAGCTTCCTTGGCCGCCGCTTTTGTGTGCCCAGCTCCCCTTTGTCCAGAGTTCCCAACTCCGAGCCCAGCTCCAGCGCCGGCCGGCACTGCACGCGTGGCAGCCCCGGAGCGTCGATTGGGTGAGAAAAGCTAATCTGTGAGGTTTTTTTGGGGGGAGGCGGGGGGTGGTGGTGGTGTTAGGTTATATGGGGTTGCGGGTGGGAGGGCGTCTGGGATTCGGGTGGTGCTGTGGCGAGCTCTGTCCGGGGGCCGGTGTCCCTCTCAGACCTGACGGCGTCCTTCTGCCATTACAGGAGCTGGCGGAGAAGAAGGAAGAGCCAAACATTGCGTGCGGAAAGACCTTCAAAGGCAAGAGAGAGCGGGGGGAGGAGCAGAGGAAGTCTGGGCAACAAGTGGAGGCAAAAGAAGGGCGCTCTGGGCAACAGGACCACCCTGTCACTGGGCTCTGGTCGTGCAAGGGTGTCACCAGGACCTTTGGTGCCCTTGGCCGGCTTTGTGCCCTGGCTGGCTTTGTGCCGGGTGATCTCCCTGTAAGCGGGGCTCGGGTCTTTGTTTTTTTGCCGGCCTTTTGCCACGTTGCCCCATGGTTCGGCTGCCCGGGCAGGTGGCAAGCGTCTGAGGGGGGTGAGCAGCACCGTCTCCGCAGCCGAGGCGGGAAGCGGGGCTCCTGAAGCCCATCGTGGTGGTGAGCTGCAGTCAGGACGGCCAGCCCATAACTCGGGCGTAGATGGGAGCCTTGAAGTGCACGGGGCTCGTTGAGCGGGCCGAGCCAAGGGAGAACCCCCTGTAAGGAAGGCCGTGAGCATCCCCTGTGCTTAAGGGGGGGTGCTGGGAGGGACGAGGGACCCTCCCCTGTGAGCAGGCCGGTGTCCCTGGCCCCGGCCTTTCAGAGGCGTGGGGCTGAGACGTGCAGGGCTGGGCGTGCCCTGCCCTAGCCCTCTTTCTGTGTGCTGTCAGCCCCAGGAGCAGCCTGGGAGGAAGAGAGGCACGGGGGAAGGCAGGAGGCTGGGAGGCAACGGTGCCTGCGAGCCGGGCCCAGGTCCGGCCCGGGCAGGCCTGGCAGTGCTTTGAGCTGGGCCAGCGCCCTGGAAGCAGGGCTGGGGCCTCTGCTCCATCCTCCGGGTGGGGGAGCTGGCGCCTGACTGTGCCCCCCTTCCAAGCAGCAGCTCCTGGAGAAGAAAGGCGAGGCATCGTGAGGAGCGGCGGGCTGAAGAGAGGAGCGGGGCGAGAGAAGGAAGCTCTGGACAAAGGGGACCTCCCTGTTACCGGGGCTGCGGTCGCACGAGACCGTTGCCGGCACTTCTGGTGCCCTGGCCGGCGCTGCGCTAGGTGACCTCCCTGTAAGCAGGGCTCGGGTCTCTGGTCTTTTGTCACCTTGCCCCACGGTTTGGCTGCCCGGAGAGAAGGGCGGCCCTGTCAGGAGAGTGAGCGGCGCTGTCTCCGCGCCGAGGGGGAAATGGGGCTCTCCGGACCCCACGCCCGCCCTGTAAGCAGGGGAGGGCCGTTTCCCCGGCCCCGGCGGCTTTCTGGCTGCTGGCGGCCTGGCCAGCGTGACCCCCTGGAGTCGGGGCGTGTCACGGCATTTGTCCCTTGGCCACCCGTGAAGCCCCGTGGCACGTTGAGTCGCTGTGGCCTGCGTGCGTCGTGGGGGGCAGGTCTGGGGCTCTGCTCTCCTGCTCGTGGGAAGGGATGGCTCCCCAGACTCTGGCTGCACAGAGCTCGCTCTCTCTTCCGGGAAGTTTTGTTTGTCCCTGTGTGTGTGTGTGTGTGTGTGTGTGTGTGTCCCTGCCTGTGTCTGTGTCTGTGGGTGTGAGTGAGCGAGCGAATGAGCTTCTCGTTTAGGCCCCTGTTGAAATCACTGCAGCGTACTTAGCTTAAACTTCCCGGGAGGGAAAGAAGGGCTCTGTGCAGCAACGGGGGGTCGGTCCCCTCTGAGCCCGCGAGCGGAGGGCGAGTCCCGGCTTGCCCCTCCTTGCCCCTCCTTTCGAAAGAGAGAGCGAAGCCCCGTGGCTGTAGCGCGGTCAGCGTGCGACCCGCCTGTGTTCAGGGCCCGGGTCTCTGCCTGGGTGGCCGCCTGTCCTGGCTGGCGACCTGCCAGCGTGCCCGCCCCGTACTCGGGGCGAGTGCCACGAGCCGTGGAGCCCTCTGTCCCCAGGAGCCGCTCGGCCGCCCTGTAATCAGGGCTGGGCGGGCTGCTGTAGGCAGCCAGCAGAGGCTGCCCTGTAAGTCCGGGGCTGGCCAGTGAGTGACCTGCAGGCCCGGGCACTCTGCAGTGCCGGCAGCGGCTCGAGCCCCCCGTAAGGAGGGGCGCAGCTTCCTTGGCCGCCGCTTTTGTGTGCCCAGCTCCCCTTTGTCCAGAGTTCCCAACTCCGAGCCCAGCTCCAGCGCCGGCCGGCACTGCACGCGTGGCAGCCCCGGAGCGTCGATTGGGTGAGAAAAGCTAATCTGTGAGGTTTTTTTGGGGGGAGGCGGGGGGTGGTGGTGGTGTTAGGTTATATGGGGTTGCGGGTGGGAGGGCCTCTGGGATTCGGGTGGTGCTGTGGCGAGCTCTGTCCGGGGGCCGGTGTCCCTCTCAGACCTGACGGCGTCCTTCTGCCATTACAGGAGCTGGCGGAGAAGAAGGAAGAGCCAAACATTGCGTGCGGAAAGACCTTCAAAGGCAAGAGAGAGCGGGGGGAGGAGCAGAGGAAGTCTGGGCAACAAGTGGAGGCAAAAGAAGGGCGCTCTGGGCAACAGGACCACCCTGTCACTGGGCTCTGGTCGTGCAAGGGTGTCACCAGGACCTTTGGTGCCCTTGGCCGGCTTTGTGCCCTGGCTGGCTTTGTGCCGGGTGATCTCCCTGTAAGCGGGGCTCGGGTCTTTGTTTTTTTGCCGGCCTTTTGCCACGTTGCCCCATGGTTCGGCTGCCCGGGCAGGTGGCAAGCGTCTGAGGGGGGTGAGCAGCACCGTCTCCGCAGCCGAGGCGGGAAGCGGGGCTCCTGAAGCCCATCGTGGTGGTGAGCTGCAGTCAGGACGGCCAGCCCATAACTCGGGCGTAGATGGGAGCCTTGAAGTGCACGGGGCTCGTTGAGCGGGCCGAGCCAAGGGAGAACCCCCTGTAAGGAAGGCCGTGAGCATCCCCTGTGCTTAAGGGGGGGTGCTGGGAGGGACGAGGGACCCTCCCCTGTGAGCAGGCCGGTGTCCCTGGCCCCGGCCTTTCAGAGGCGTGGGGCTGAGACGTGCAGGGCTGGGCGTGCCCTGCCCTAGCCCTCTTTCTGTGTGCTGTCAGCCCCAGGAGCAGCCTGGGAGGAAGAGAGGCACGGGGGAAGGCAGGAGGCTGGGAGGCAACGGTGCCTGCGAGCCGGGCCCAGGTCCGGCCCGGGCAGGCCTGGCAGTGCTTTGAGCTGGGCCAGCGCCCTGGAAGCAGGGCTGGGGCCTCTGCTCCATCCTCCGGGTGGGGGAGCTGGCGCCTGACTGTGCCCCCCTTCCAAGCAGCAGCTCCTGGAGAAGAAAGGCGAGGCATCGTGAGGAGCGGCGGGCTGAAGAGAGGAGCGGGGCGAGAGAAGGAAGCTCTGGACAAAGGGGACCTCCCTGTTACCGGGGCTGCGGTCGCACGAGACCGTTGCCGGCACTTCTGGTGCCCTGGCCGGCGCTGCGCTAGGTGACCTCCCTGTAAGCAGGGCTCGGGTCTCTGGTCTTTTGTCACCTTGCCCCACGGTTTGGCTGCCCGGAGAGAAGGGCGGCCCTGTCAGGAGAGTGAGCGGCGCTGTCTCCGCGCCGAGGGGGAAATGGGGCTCTCCGGACCCCACGCCCGCCCTGTAAGCAGGGGAGGGCCGTTTCCCCGGCCCCGGCGGCTTTCTGGCTGCTGGCGGCCTGGCCAGCGTGACCCCCTGGAGTCGGGGCGTGTCACGGCATTTGTCCCTTGGCCACCCGTGAAGCCCCGTGGCACGTTGAGTCGCTGTGGCCTGCGTGCGTCGTGGGGGGCAGGTCTGGGGCTCTGCTCTCCTGCTCGTGGGAAGGGATGGCTCCCCAGACTCTGGCTGCACAGAGCTCGCTCTCTCTTCCGGGAAGTTTTGTTTGTCCCTGTGTGTGTGTGTGTGTGTGTGTGTGTGTGTCCCTGCCTGTGTCTGTGTCTGTGGGTGTGAGTGAGCGAGCGAATGAGCTTCTCGTTTAGGCCCCTGTTGAAATCACTGCAGCGTACTTAGCTTAAACTTCCCGGGAGGGAAAGAAGGGCTCTGTGCAGCAACGGGGGGTCGGTCCCCTCTGAGCCCGCGAGCGGAGGGCGAGTCCCGGCTTGCCCCTCCTTGCCCCTCCTTTCGAAAGAGAGAGCGAAGCCCCGTGGCTGTAGCGCGGTCAGCGTGCGACCCGCCTGTGTTCAGGGCCCGGGTCTCTGCCTGGGTGGCCGCCTGTCCTGGCTGGCGACCTGCCAGCGTGCCCGCCCCGTACTCGGGGCGAGTGCCACGAGCCGTGGAGCCCTCTGTCCCCAGGAGCCGCTCGGCCGCCCTGTAATCAGGGCTGGGCGGGCTGCTGTAGGCAGCCAGCAGAGGCTGCCCTGTAAGTCCGGGGCTGGCCAGTGAGTGACCTGCAGGCCCGGGCACTCTGCAGTGCCGGCAGCGGCTCGAGCCCCCCGTAAGGAGGGGCGCAGCTTCCTTGGCCGCCGCTTTTGTGTGCCCAGCTCCCCTTTGTCCAGAGTTCCCAACTCCGAGCCCAGCTCCAGCGCCGGCCGGCACTGCACGCGTGGCAGCCCCGGAGCGTCGATTGGGTGAGAAAAGCTAATCTGTGAGGTTTTTTTGGGGGGAGGCGGGGGGTGGTGGTGGTGTTAGGTTATATGGGGTTGCGGGTGGGAGGGCGTCTGGGATTCGGGTGGTGCTGTGGCGAGCTCTGTCCGGGGGCCGGTGTCCCTCTCAGACCTGACGGCGTCCTTCTGCCATTACAGGAGCTGGCGGAGAAGAAGGAAGAGCCAAACATTGCGTGCGGAAAGACCTTCAAAGGCAAGAGAGAGCGGGGGGAGGAGCAGAGGAAGTCTGGGCAACAAGTGGAGGCAAAAGAAGGGCGCTCTGGGCAACAGGACCACCCTGTCACTGGGCTCTGGTCGTGCAAGGGTGTCACCAGGACCTTTGGTGCCCTTGGCCGGCTTTGTGCCCTGGCTGGCTTTGTGCCGGGTGATCTCCCTGTAAGCGGGGCTCGGGTCTTTGTTTTTTTGCCGGCCTTTTGCCACGTTGCCCCATGGTTCGGCTGCCCGGGCAGGTGGCAAGCGTCTGAGGGGGGTGAGCAGCACCGTCTCCGCAGCCGAGGCGGGAAGCGGGGCTCCTGAAGCCCATCGTGGTGGTGAGCTGCAGTCAGGACGGCCAGCCCATAACTCGGGCGTAGATGGGAGCCTTGAAGTGCACGGGGCTCGTTGAGCGGGCCGAGCCAAGGGAGAACCCCCTGTAAGGAAGGCCGTGAGCATCCCCTGTGCTTAAGGGGGGGTGCTGGGAGGGACGAGGGACCCTCCCCTGTGAGCAGGCCGGTGTCCCTGGCCCCGGCCTTTCAGAGGCGTGGGGCTGAGACGTGCAGGGCTGGGCGTGCCCTGCCCTAGCCCTCTTTCTGTGTGCTGTCAGCCCCAGGAGCAGCCTGGGAGGAAGAGAGGCACGGGGGAAGGCAGGAGGCTGGGAGGCAACGGTGCCTGCGAGCCGGGCCCAGGTCCGGCCCGGGCAGGCCTGGCAGTGCTTTGAGCTGGGCCAGCGCCCTGGAAGCAGGGCTGGGGCCTCTGCTCCATCCTCCGGGTGGGGGAGCTGGCGCCTGACTGTGCCCCCCTTCCAAGCAGCAGCTCCTGGAGAAGAAAGGCGAGGCATCGTGAGGAGCGGCGGGCTGAAGAGAGGAGCGGGGCGAGAGAAGGAAGCTCTGGACAAAGGGGACCTCCCTGTTACCGGGGCTGCGGTCGCACGAGACCGTTGCCGGCACTTCTGGTGCCCTGGCCGGCGCTGCGCTAGGTGACCTCCCTGTAAGCAGGGCTCGGGTCTCTGGTCTTTTGTCACCTTGCCCCACGGTTTGGCTGCCCGGAGAGAAGGGCGGCCCTGTCAGGAGAGTGAGCGGCGCTGTCTCCGCGCCGAGGGGGAAATGGGGCTCTCCGGACCCCACGCCCGCCCTGTAAGCAGGGGAGGGCCGTTTCCCCGGCCCCGGCGGCTTTCTGGCTGCTGGCGGCCTGGCCAGCGTGACCCCCTGGAGTCGGGGCGTGTCACGGCATTTGTCCCTTGGCCACCCGTGAAGCCCCGTGGCACGTTGAGTCGCTGTGGCCTGCGTGCGTCGTGGGGGGCAGGTCTGGGGCTCTGCTCTCCTGCTCGTGGGAAGGGATGGCTCCCCAGACTCTGGCTGCACAGAGCTCGCTCTCTCTTCCGGGAAGTTTTGTTTGTCCCTGTGTGTGTGTGTGTGTGTGTGTGTGTGTGTGTGTCCCTGCCTGTGTCTGTGTCTGTGGGTGTGAGTGAGCGAGCGAATGAGCTTCTCGTTTAGGCCCCTGTTGAAATCACTGCAGCGTACTTAGCTTAAACTTCCCGGGAGGGAAAGAAGGGCTCTGTGCAGCAACGGGGGGTCGGTCCCCTCTGAGCCCGCGAGCGGAGGGCGAGTCCCGGCTTGCCCCTCCTTGCCCCTCCTTTCGAAGGAGAGAGCGAAGCCCCGTGGCTGTAGCGCGGTCAGCGTGCGACCCGCCTGTGTTCAGGGCCCGGGTCTCTGCCTGGGTGGCCGCCTGTCCTGGCTGGCGACCTGCCAGCGTGCCCGCCCCGTACTCGGGGCGAGTGCCACGAGCCGTGGAGCCCTCTGTCCCCAGGAGCCGCTCGGCCGCCCTGTAATCAGGGCTGGGCGGGCTGCTGTAGGCAGCCAGCAGAGGCTGCCCTGTAAGTCCGGGGCTGGCCAGTGAGTGACCTGCAGGCCCGGGCACTCTGCAGTGCCGGCAGCGGCTCGAGCCCCCCGTAAGGAGGGGCGCAGCTTCCTTGGCCGCCGCTTTTGTGTGCCCAGCTCCCCTTTGTCCAGAGTTCCCAACTCCGAGCCCAGCTCCAGCGCCGGCCGGCACTGCACGCGTGGCAGCCCCGGAGCGTCGATTGGGTGAGAAAAGCTAATCTGTGAGGTTTTTTTGGGGGGAGGCGGGGGGTGGTGGTGGTGTTAGGTTATACGGGGTTGCGGGTGGGAGGGCCTCTGGGATTCGGGTGGTGCTGTGGCGAGCTCTGTCCGGGGGCCGGTGTCCCTCTCAGACCTGACGGCGTCCTTCTGCCGTTGCAGCAGCTGGTGGTGAACAAGGAAGAGACGACCATCGCGTGCAGAAGGACCTGCAAAGGTAAGAGCGAGCGGGGGGATGAGCGGCAGTGTGCTGCCGAAGAAGCGAGAGAAAGCAGTCCTCAAGCATCCCTGCCCCTTTGGGGATGTTTTCTGTGCCTCTCAAGCAGGTACTTGGTTCTTGGCAGTTCCCCAGAGTTTTAGAAACTGCTCCAAATCCACCTGAAGTTGACTCCCTGAAGTTGTCAGGAAACTCCCTTTTTTAGTTTGGTGTGGCCGCACCAGCTGTGAGGAGAGGGAGGGCTCTGCAGCCACCCGAAGTGTCCTTTGAGGCTGTGTGGCATGCCGGGGGAAGAGCAGTCGGGAGCAGGGATTTGGAGGTGGTTTCCCCTGTTCTGAATGCTTCTCTTTCAGCACCTGCACGGTTCTGATGTAAAAAGTGGAAGTGTTGAAGCCTGAGCAGCAGGCCCTGAGCCGAAGCTGCTAACTCAGTATGTAATCATTAGCGAGATACGTATGGAAGACGTAGCTATCTTGAATGTATGTTTATCTTTCTTTGTGTGTGGATAAAACAACAGGGTCATGGAGACCGTTGTCTGTTGCTGTGGCTTGATGCGAGACCTTGTGCCTAATGCAATTAGATAAGCCGAGGAACTCCCTTAGCTTCTCCCCTGAGCCCTGGCCAGGCTCTGGGGGAATCTAATGTGAGATTGAAACCAGATATTTCCGCTCAAATCAAAGGTGCCAGCTATTCTGGCTTGCTGATTTTTGGGTATATAAGGCTGGACCCGCTCACAGCGACTTTGGAAGCCTCACCTACGGGTGGACGCACCGCGTAGGACTTCCCACTTGCCGGGAAAGGCTCTCCAAATCCTCGCTGTAACCGGGGCTGCCCAGCGCCTGCGGGTCTGGATGATGGGAACGGGTGCAAGTGGTGATGGGTCTTTCTTAATCGCTATTCCCTCTCTCTCGGGTAGTAATGATTTGATGCATTACCCTGTATTTTCCTGTTTGTTTGAGTGCACTATTCTGTTTTCTTACTGTATGTTTTCTGTGTTATTCTGTTACATTATTTAGTTATTTCTAGTAAAAGATGCCTGCGCTTTTCACTCTGGTGTCTGAGTTTAATTGATACCCCTAATCAGCAAAACAGGGGGAGATCAGGTGGCGGTTTCCAGAGATGAGGTTGGTGGTGGGACGGTGTCGCCGTAGGAGCGATTTTATGTTGGTTTGGCTTTGGGCTGAGCTGTAGCCGGCGGGGCGCTAGTTCCTGGCAAGGGGATGGATGGGCTAGCTGTCGGGTCAGCCAGAGCCACGGCTGCACGTGTTCCGCACGGGACTGGTGTGCAGAGCAAAGTGGGGAGGGTTTCTGAGAGCGGACAAGGCCCCGGCCCTCCCTGACTGTCTCGGCCTCCATCCTTCTGCATCTCGAGGCTGAGGAGGCCGTCAGTAACTGCAGTGTTCCCATCTCCTTCCGAGAAGCGCTGCAAACCTGCGCCTTAGGAAAGTCAAAAGAAAGCGTCACCGTCACGAACTTGTGAGTTTGAGTGCCGCTTCCACAGCGAAGGTGTTCGTCGGAGTGGACTGGGGTCAAATTGCTGCCCAGTTGGGGGCAGAAGCAGGAAAGGTTCCTTTTGAGAAATGCAAGGTGCTGCTACCGGTAAAGGTGTAAACGATCGGCACGACCGCTTCACTTCTTAAGCTTCTATTTTAATGCCGTTAAAGTTGAGACAGACCCCGGAACGTGCCTGAGCGAGCTGCCAAGAAGTGCAGCACACCCGTGAGCTCCGTGAAGGAAGTGAAGCAGCAGCAGCAGCTGCCACTCCGCAACCATGGAGTGTTTTCCTCCACTCCCTCCCTTTCTCCTGAACTTTCTCTAATAAAACTTGAGCGGTTCAGGAAGGGTTTGCCCTGCCTGTGCCCAAACTTGAGGCAACGGAGCCCCGTTGTGCTCATCCGCAGCTCAGAAGTTGTGTTGGCAGGTGAGTGCTGGCGAGTGGGAGTGGAGGTGGCCGGGGGCAGTATCCCCCCTCGGGGGGCAACATCCCCCCTCGGGGGGCAACTCTCAGAGAATGCCCGGGAACCAACGACAATCACGTGTCAGGCTAACGCTTTCTTTCCCTAAAAGGCTGCAGAGCCTGGCTGGCTTTTTTCCTTCTTTCCCGAAAGCCTTGCAGGTGTGAGTGACGGGCCGCCGCCCGAGCACCTCATGATGTCAAATGCAGTGGAGAAGTAGCTTGCACTTCCACCGGGATCAGTCTTTCTCCAAGAGTTTCTTCAGATCTCGTATGTAGCTAAAAATCCCAGGTGAAGACTCAGTTACCCTTCAGAAATACCAATTACGATTCGTATTGCGGTAGCGCTGAGGAAACCAGTGCCACGTTCCATTTGACATGGACTCACCTACAGAGATCATCCCTGTGCTAAGTCCTTAAAGACATACATGCACAAGATCCAGACAAGGGTCGTTAAACCCTTTTGACAGCTGGGGAGCCAAGGCAGAAAGGCGTACGTGCTGTTACTAGCGCTCCCATGGTAAAGGTTACACTGCTCCGACCAGCTCTTCAGTATTCTCTGGTTTCTTCCTCTGCCCCTTGCAGGCATTCGACAGTGTCCTCTATCCCTGAGGTAACCCCTCGGGTTCCCCATGGTTGTTGTATTTCTGTTTTAAGTATTTTCTCAGGTTCATGCACTCGTGGTCGCCACACGCTAGTTCTGGGGTCTTTGCCCAGTTCAAAATCACATGCTCGTATGGCTTCTTGTCGTGTTACTGACAACAGTCGAGGCAGTTCAGCCTGAGCAGGGACTGTCCTCGTTAGTTGGCAGTGCTCACGTTCTTCATACTATGTCTGCATTTCATTCTCTTTTGGGGAAAGAAAAAAGTCAAGTTAATCAGTTTTACTGTCTGCGCATGCGCCGCGGTGGCCCCGGGAGTGGCGGACTGGCAGCTCCTACAGCGCGAGTTCGCGGGACTGAGGGGCAGTTCAGGCGGTTAATCCAGGTGCTGGTCGCTATAGTTACCGCAGGGGGGAGGGTGGAAGCGTGGGCCGGGCTGGATGAGCCCCAGCGGCGGGCAGTGAGGCTGTGGGCAGCGGCCCCTCCCTGTCCTGGGAGGTGCTGGAGGAGGAGCCGGTGCGAGCCGAGGGAGCAGCAGAGAGAAGGTGAGCGGGGCCGCGTGGTCGGTTGCCTGGCGGCTGCCGGGTAAAGCCGCAACGGGGTGGGTGCCGCGCGGTGCGGCGGGACCGACAGCAGAAGCCGCTCCGGGTCGGGGCCGGTCGGCGGCGTCGCTTCCCCGGGCCGTGCTTGGCCGGGCTTCCAGGTGCGTGTGCGACGGAGGGGGGGGTGGTGTGAAGGTGACCTTCAGCTCTCTTCACAGCTGAAAAATCACAACCCAAACACACCTCTTACAGCCCCCCCCCGCAGTATCTCCCCCAAGTCACTGTCACCGCCCGGACCCTATTCCGGGACTGCACCTTGCCGCGGGTCACTGTTTCCGCCCGGACGCTATTCCAGGTTGCACGCTCTCCCTGGTCACTGTTTCCGCCCGGACGCTATTCCAGGTTGCACGCTCTCCCTGGTCACTGTTTCCGCCCGGACCGTATTCGGCGTTGCACCTTACCGCGGGTCACTGTTCCTGCACGGACCCTATTGGGGGTTGCACCTGCCCCGCGCACGGCCGTACGGATGGTCATGCTCGGATAATTCCGCCCCCCCCCGCGCCGTCCGCGCTGTCGGCGGGTGCTCGGGGCGTAAAGAGCGGAACGGCAGTGCCGGTGCCGATCTACGGCAATAACGGTCAGTGCTTCTGCCTCTTGCCCTCTTCCAGAGGCTGCACTGAGGACACGCTGCCTGGCCTTAAGCCCGGTGCTGGTCGCTAGAGTTACCGCGGGGGGGGGGAGGAGCGTGGGCCGGGCTGGAGGAGACCCAGGGGCGGGCAGTGAGGCTGCGGGCAGCGGCCCCTCCCTGTCCGGGACGCTGCTGGAGGAGGAGCCGGTGCGAGCCGAGGGAGCAGCAGAGAGAAGGGGAGCGGGGCCGCGTGGTCGGTCGCCTGGCGGCTGCCGGGTAAAGCCGCAACGGGGGGTGCCGCGCGGTGTGGCGGGACCCGCGGCAGAAGCCCCTCCGGGTCGGGGCCAGGCGGGGCAGCGGCGCTTCCCGGAGACGCGCGGGGCTGCGCTCCGTGCTTCTGGGTGTATGGGCGACGGGGGGGTGGGAAAGCAGGGTGTCCCCGTAGGGTCAGAAAGCGGGGACGGCCGCCTTTGCCAGTGTGGGAGGCGCTGTAGTCACGTGAGCTGGGGTTCCGGTCGGCCATGTTGTCTCCCCGGGGCACGCCGGGAGCTGTAGTTTGTCGGCACTCGGCTGCCCGGCAGCTGCGTCGCTGCCGGGCGCGCGCGGCACGGCACAGTCCTCGCTACCGGCGCGGCCCCGTGGCGCTGCGCGAGGGGCGATTTTGTGGCGGGTTCGTGCGGTTTCCCGCGGGCTGCCCGCGGCTCCCTCGGGACCGGTGTGCCCGTGCCCCGGCAGTGCGCATGCGCGGTGGCGGCTCCCGGAAGTGCTGCAATCCCCAAGCGCTTCCCCAAACCTGCACGTGGGGTTCTGGGAGTGCAGGGCTGTGGGGTGGCTGCATTCACCCCACCCCCCCCACCCGTCGGCATCGCCCGTGGGGACTGCGGAGGGGGTTAGAGAGCAGACGGGGTGAGCTGTGCTGTGGGCCTGAAATGGAGGCAACGTTTTGCCTTCCTGTGGCTTGAGAACAGACGCGTGTGGCTGATTGAGGGACTCAGAAACAGACGGAGTTGTGTGGTTTTGGGCTCAGAAACAGAGGTCAAGTCGTGCATTTTTTGGACTTGAGAAGAGGCTCAGCAGGCAGGTTTTTGGGCTCATAAAGAGGCACTAAGGCAGCTGGTTTGGGGGCCAAAAGCAGAATGCAGTTTGGCTGGTTTTGCAGGCAGGTGAGAGGCGGAGGGTTGTGGGAGGGCCCTGGGGGCTGCGGGGGAAAGGAGGGGGTGGGTGTCGGGGTGGCATGGGACCCCGAAGCTTGGGAGGCCGGCGTGCACCAGGCCAAACTCCACGTTTGCGGTGACTGGACGCACACTGTCTTGCAGGTGATGGAGAGGAACCTGGTGAATGCGGGAGCATCCCAGTGAGATGATGTGCTCCTGATGAGGATGGATTCTGGAGCGTGCTCTCTGAAAGGTAAGTCAAGGGGCAAAAGCCGTGGGTAGGGTGGGGCCAGCAAAGGCTCTACCATCAGGGCTGTGGAGGGGGCTATTTAGGCTTCCTTAAGTCTGTGGGAAGAGAGCAGGGTCTGTCCCACAGGACGTGCATGTTCTGGCCTGTGTCTGTGTCCTCGTGTCATTTGTGGTGTCTGTGTTCTGTCTTGTGTGCGGTGCCTTCCCCATGTCTCTGTGGTACCCCGTGGGCTCTCTGCACGGCGCATGCACCTTGGTAGGCGTCCATAGGGTCTCGGATGCATTGCTGCTTTGGAAAAGAGCCCGTTGAGCACTCCCCGTCTCGTGAGTGGAGCTTACGGTGTCTTTTGCATCACAGATGTTTGTGGAGGGTTGCCTTTGTGGAGGAGATCTGGGCCAGAATGACAGCTCTGCTCTTCAGAGTTCTGTTTCCATAGAGGTCCCGCCCCTACAGCACTTCACCCCCCCCCCGTGTCCTTGTGGGCCTCGGCCTTAAAGCCTGGCTCCTCCCACGTCGGTTGTTCTGGTTGTGTATTGCACTGCAGCACTCGCTGTCGGTTTTGACTACGCCTTGCTTTGCAGGGCTTTGTGTTCTGCAGGTGACACAGGGCCATCTGGATCCCCAGAGCAAATCCTCGAGCGAGGTTTGCTGGAGCGTACAAACGCAAGCGAAGGAGGAGCGGGAGCAGGGCCCGTTGCGAAACATCTTCCTTGGCTCCCGGTTAGGAAGGCTGACACCGTGGGGGCGTGTGGAGCAGCGACGCTGCCGAGGCGCACGGTGAGGCAGTTCCAGGGGTGGGTTTAGAATGGGGGTGATCTGCCACTGTGGCAGGTGGGCAGTGGAACGGATGTTTGGAGTGAGGGGTGGATCGAGTGGCTGTTGAATGAGCGTCAGTTTCTGAATGTGTCTTAACCTTGTGTGTGTGAAGTTTTTTTCATTTCAGGTAGTATTTAATGTTGAGATAGTAAATGTTTTTTTAAAATTGTGTTTAAAATAAAAGCCTAGCTGGGGGTTCGGTGTCTCTCTTACTCAGACAGAACCCTTCCTCAGGCTTTCTCTGTGCCCCTGAGCTCTCTCACAGTTTTCACTGCTGTCTTGGATGTCTCCATTCAGTCGCTCATCCCCTGGGGACATATGTACATTGCTGGAACGCCTTGACTTTTGCACCGTGTCCCAGAGCCGCCTTCTGTCTCTCTTTCAGTCTCAGCACCCTGCTCCTGCTGTCACCACGCCTACTGAGGCCAACCTCGTGCCCCGCAGCCCTCTTGGCACCGTGGCGCACTCTGCACCCTCCTTCCTCCCTGAGACCCTTTCCTGATGCCACCTTTCATCTGCAGAACGCTCATGTTGTCCTCTGTGCTAGCTAGGATACCTACCTGGTCCCCTGAGGACACCTGCAGTTTCTTCAAATCCCCTCTGAACTTCGTCATGTCCTTGAGCATTCTTTTGGCTGTCCTCCTCTGCTGCTGTCATGATGCCTCCCGAGGTCTTAGATGATCCCTGCAGCACACTTTTAGCCCTGTAAGTCTCCTCTGGACTTGTTTTGTCGCAATAGCACCTCTCCTAAGATCTCTGTTCCCAAAAAAGAGCATTCTTTTTCTTCTTTATGCCACCTAGGATGCCTCCTCAGACCTTCTTTGTGTACCACAGCCCTGTTTTAGCTCTGTAGCGGGCTTGGATTCTCTGTCATGCCCTCAGAAACCCATCCTCAGGTGTGTTTGTACCTCAGAGCACTCTTAATCATTCTCTGTGCCATCTAGGGTGTCTCCATTTGGTCCCCGCCTCCCGACGACATCTGTACTGTTCAAATCCCCTCCAGACTTCCTTCTCATGTCCCTGAGCCTTCTTTGGTGCCTTTGGCCCGATCAGGATCTCTCTAAGGGTGTCATGATGCCTATCGATGCCTTCAAGGATGCCCCTAGCAGACTTCTAGTTTTGTAGCAGACCTCACAGCCATCTCATTCCCTCAGAGGGCTTCCTGAGTGTTCCTGCTATCTGTGACCCAGCCCAGTCAGTCTGTCCTCCCTTCCCTCTAGCCGTGCCTCTGTTCGTTCCCTGGCCCTCTGATGATGTGTTTCCTTGGTTCAGATCCCCTCGGGATTTAATCGTCATGTCCCCAGTCCTTTTTCTGTCTCTCTGGCTCCCTCAGTACAGTTCTCCTCCCAGTCACGATGCCTCCCAAGACCTTCCTTGTGGTCCGGTTCCGTCCTGTAGCACTTTAGGTGGGGCCGTCTTTGAGCCGCACACGAACTCATTTGTTCCTCTGTGCTAGCCAGGATTCCCATGTTTAGTTCCCAGCCACCCAAGACCATCTGTACTCTGCTTAGGTGATCACCCGAGTTCCTCCTGGTTGTCCCTCAGCCTTCGTTTATCCATCAACCCCGCCCCCACGATCCCTCTCCTCACAGTCGCAGTGCCTGCTGAGACCTCCCTCGATCTCCACAGCCCCTTGAGGCACTCGATCTCCCTTTCTCTCTCTCTCGTTCTGTCAGAGCCTCCTCCTTTCTTTGCTGTGCAGCGCTCCTTTTTCTTTCTCTCTGCCATCGAGGGTGTCTCTGCTTGGTTGTTCTCTCAGTCATCTGTAGTTTGCCCAGATGCCCTCCTGAGACTCCAGGGCCCTCGCTGTGTCTGCAAGGCTTCTTTTCTTACCGTGCTTCCTCCTAACTCCTCTAATCTGTATAACAGTGTCTTCTGAGTCCTTTTGCGTACGCCACCCCACTCTTCTGTCACTTCAGCTCCCTTTGGATTTTGGTTTTTGGCGCTGTTCAGAGCACTCTTCTCTTACTCTCTGGCGTGTCAGCCTGCACACGTATGTGGGTTGGAACTGCCCTGCCTGGGGCCACAGCGATGTCGGTCAGGGGAAGAATAGCACTAAGAGTCTGTAGTTAATGTTGATTTGCCTGGACTGTTTAGGTACAGCCCCCTCAGAGCAAGCAGCCCTCAGCAGCAGGCAAGGATGTCACGGGGATGACCGGAGCTATCTGGGAGAGGCTGCGGGAGTGGTAGTTGAACAGATGGAATCTCAAAGGTGTTAAGGCTCGTGTGTGTAGGGCTTAATGCTGTTTTGTTTCTATGTTTTTTTTAATGGCAGGCTGTAATGAGACCCTAGATGGTGTTCCTACATGGAGTCAAGAACTCTGGAATTGTTAAGTTGTCACTCAGCATCCAGGTGACCTGCTTAAAAATTTTATTCAGATCCAGAGGGACAATATATGCACCAAAGAGTGACAGAGGCAGCAAGCAGGGCACTGTAAGAAGGTGGGTCAGCGTGTGGTGTCGGAGGAGAAGACGTGACTGGTTGCTACATGACTGGCTTATCAGTTTGGGGTTTTTTTTGTTTTGAAGGTGCAAAGCAGGATATCAGCACCGGAGGTGACTCGGGCAAGGTGAGACGCGTGAGCTGAAGTAGCAGTTGTTTTTCATGTGTCGTACTGTTGGTGAAGCTAGAAGCATCTCCTGTTGTCTGTGTCTTACAGGTGGTACCCAGGCCTCGACGTGGGCGACCGGTAAATGTCAGAGGCAGGGTGGGTGAGCGGCCAAGGTAACGGGGCAGGAGATGGCAGTCGGTGTGGGCAGGCTGCAGGTTCAGCTTGTGCCTCTCGCTTTGGTTTTTGCAGGTGCCACATGTAGGCTGGGAGGGGCGAAGCCACGTGCCGCTGAGCAGTCCAGGACAGCGAGGCAGTTGTCGGCTGGGTCAGGGTTTCTGTGCAGAGAATCACGTGGCAGCTCGATGAAGCATTTCTCTTTGGTTTTGCAGGTGCCGGGCAGGCTGCCTTTGGAATCGGACGAGCGTTTGAGGTGAGCTGGGTGTTAGAGAGGAGGAGCACGGTGCTGGTGATTTCTCGCAAGCACAGTGGTAGCTCTGTGTCTTTTGGTATCGTAGGTGCCATGGGCCACGCTGGCCGCAGCGTCCAACACTGGACCCTGCACAGAGCAGCTGAGCGGGAAGCCCCGTGGCTGTTGAGGTGGAGGGTGTTGTGGCAGAGGTGTGTCAGCTGACGTGATGCTGACTGCTGGCACTGTTGTTTTTTTTGCAGATGATGAAGAGGAACCTGGCAGCTGCAGGAATGTCCTGGTTAGCTGATGTGGTTTTTGTTGAGGATGGATTCAGACCCCCGGCCCTCTGAAAGCTGAGTTGAGGGATGAGGGACCGCTGCCCTACGGTGTCTAATCTTGACTTCAGTTAGAAAGAGACTTTACAAAATGGAAACCTTTCTCAAGGAAGTTTCATTTTATGAACTCTCCATCAGAGTGGATCTTCAGAGATGATGTATTTGGCAGTAGTACTCTTGGATGGTGCAGCTGGCCCGACATCCCTGCTAATTATGGAACACACCAAACGCCCCTCTCGTCAAGTTTTCTTTGTGTATTTTGGAGATAGTCTAATGGTATCAGCTCACAGCTGGGCGAGTTCAGGGAATGCAAAAGGAATATCAAATTCTTACACATCTAATAAAAACGTTTCTATAAGTGTATGCCCACCTTTATACTAAAGAGTGAAGGACTGAGCTTTATTCTTTATTCTTTGTTTTAGCCTTTAAAGTTTTACACTTCACTTCTGATTTTATTGACCGAGCAAGCAGGATGTGCAGCAGCAGCAGCAGCAGCGCAAGGGATGTGGCGGATCCGTCAGCCGTAGGTCATGATGACGGTATGACCTTGTCCTGCAGCCTCGCAACGTTCCCTCCCTGCAGCCCTGCTGTAAGGACGGGATGAGACATTCCGACACCAGCAAGAGCGTTTGTTTTTATGGGCACGATGTGCTCGGGATCGTATCGATCGGCCGTGCTGGTGATTTGAGGAGTTGAAATCGCTCCGGCCTTGCCGGGGTGTGTTGTATGTGGAGCTGACCTGTTCACGCAGAGTCCTCCCCGAGCTCCACTGCTATCCTGTCACTTGTTCTGACGGAACTTTCTTCTGTGTTAGTTTTTCAAGATGCTGGAATAGGATTTGGGGTTTTTGTTTTTCAGGTGTGTTGTTGTCAGCATCTTCTGATGCTCGACAGGTCCCCCCGGGCCAGGTTTGCCTGGTGGCCGTTAACCCCCTGACCACGGGGCCAGCCCTGTGTGGCTGCCACGGCACAAAAATACCCCAAGCACCCTGATTCAGGGTCTGCAATGGGATGGAAAAAATACAGGATTTTTAGGGAAAAAAACTTCGATTTGGGGCTCCTGGGAAAGCCAAAACGTGCCTGGAGTGGTGCAGCTGGAGAGCAGAAAACCCACCCTTTTCATGCACAAAACCAAAAATCACCAATTTTGATGTTGTGGAGAAGTGCTGAAAAAAAACAAAGTGGAGTATTTTGGAAAAACAAAAACCTCCAGTTTCTATTACAGAAATAAAAAAGACAGACTCAATTTGGGGAAAATCTGAGGTGTAGACGGTGGCTGTTTGAGGGACATTGCTGGGGGTTCTCTGGTGTGAATTATGCGGTGAGGGTCAGTTCTCCAGAGTGGATCATCTGTTGGGGTTGTCCCAGGTGAGTGGTTAAAATGCCTTATTGCAGACCGTGATTGTCGCATGCGCACTGGCGGCGGCAATGTCGTGCTCGTTGCTGCCACCGTGTAGCCAAAAGGGGTACTGCAGCCCTTTATTGGTGCATGCGCATTAGCACCGCCGCTTTCGTGCTCGCTGCTGCCGCCCTGTGGCCAAAAGCGGGTACTGCAGCCCGTTATTGGCGCATGCGCATTGGCGCCGCCGCTTTCGTGCTCGTTGCTGCCGCCGTGTGGCCAGAAACGGGTACTGCAGCCCGTTATTGGCGCATGTGCAGTCTCGCCGCCGCTTTCGTGCTCGTTTCTGCCGCCTTGTGGCCAAAAGCAGGTACTGCAGCCCGTTAATGGCCCATGCGCATTGGCGCCGCCGCTTTCGTGCTCGTTGCTGCCGCCCTGTGGCCAGCATCGGGTACTGCAGCCCGTTATTGGCCCATGCGCACTGGCGTCGCCGCTTTCGTGCTCGCTGCTGCCGCCTTGTGGCCAAAAGCAGGTACAGCAGCCCGTTATTGACACATGGGGAGTAGCGCCGCTGCTTTCTTGCTCGCTGCTGCCGCCCTGTGGTTAAAAGTGGGTACTGCAGCCCGCTATGGGTTCATGCGCATTAGTGCCGTCGCTTTCTTGCTCGTTGCTGCCGCTTTGTGGTTAGAAGCGGGTACTGCAGCCCGTTATTGGCCCATGCGCACTAGTGCCGTCGCTTTCGTGCTCGTTGCTGCCGCCCTGTGGCCAAAGACGGGTACTGCAGCCCGTTATTGGCGCATGTGCAGTCTCGCCGCCGCTTCCGTGCTCGTTGTTGCCGATAAGTGGCCAGAAGCCGGTACTGCAGCCCGCGATTGGCGCTTGTGCTAATCGCGGGCTGCAGTAGCGGCTTCTGGCCAGATGGCGGCAGCAGCGAGCAAGAAAGCGACGGCGCCAGTGCGCATGCGCGAAAAACGTGTTGTAGTACACGCTTTTGACCACAGGGCGGCAGCAACGAGCACGAAAGCTGCGTCACCACTGCGCATTGCGCCAATAACGGGCTGCAGTACCCGTTTCTGGCCACAGGGTGGAAGCAACGAGCACGAAAGCGGCGGCGCCTGTGCGCATGCGCGAAAACGTGTTGTAGTACACGCTTTTGACCACAGGGCGGCAGCAGCGAGCAAGAAAGCGGCGGCGCTACTGCGCATGCGCCAATCACAGACTGCAGTACCCGATTCTGGCCACAGGACGGCAGCAGCGAGCAAGAAAGCGACGGCACTAATGCGCATGAACCCATAGCGGGCTGCAGTACCTGCTTTTGACCACAGGGCGGCCAAAAGGACGTACAGCAGCCCGTTACTGGCGCATGTGGAGTCTGGCCGCCGCTTTCGTGCTCGTTTCTGCCGCCCTGTGGCCCAAAGCAGGTACTGCAGCCCGTTATTGGCGCATGGGGAGTAGCGCCACCGCTTTCTTGCTCGCTGCTGCCGCCCTGTGGTTAAAAGCGGGTACTGCAGCCCGTTATTGGCCCATGCGCACTGGCGTCGCCGCTTTCGTGCTCGCTGCTGCCGCCTTGTGGCCAAAAGCAGGTACAGCAGCCCGTTATTGACACATGGGGAGTAGCGCCGCTGCTTTCTTGCT
Organism: Strix aluco; assembly: GCF_031877795.1. NCBI lineage: Eukaryota > Metazoa > Chordata > Aves > Strigiformes > Strigidae > Strix > Strix aluco. Next base: position 180,431 of record NC_133936.1, on the reverse strand, counting down.
CGCTGCTGCCGCCCTGTGGTTAAAAGTGGGTACTGCAGCCCGCTATGGGTTCATGCGCATTAGTGCCGTCGCTTTCTTGCTCGTTGCTGCCGCTTTGTGGTTAGAAGCGGGTACTGCAGCCCGTTATTGGCCCATGCGCACTAGTGCCGTCGCTTTCGTGCTCGTTGCTGCCGCCCTGTGGCCAAAGACGGGTACTGCAGCCCGTTATTGGCGCATGTGCAGTCTCGCCGCCGCTTCCGTGCTCGTTGTTGCCGATAAGTGGCCAGAAGCCGGTACTGCAGCCCGCGATTGGCGCTTGTGCTAATCGCGGGCTGCAGTAGCGGCTTCTGGCCAGATGGCGGCAGCAGCGAGCAAGAAAGCGACGGCGCCAGTGCGCATGCGCGAAAAACGTGTTGTAGTACACGCTTTTGACCACAGGGCGGCAGCAACGAGCACGAAAGCTGCGTCACCACTGCGCATGCGCCAATAACGGGCTGCAGTACCCGTTTCTGGCCACAGGGTGGAAGCAACGAGCACGAAAGCGGCGGCGCCTGTGCGCATGCGCGAAAACGTGTTGTAGTACACGCTTTTGACCACAGGGCGGCAGCAGCGAGCAAGAAAGCGGCGGCGCTACTGCGCATGCGCCAATCACAGACTGCAGTACCCGATTCTGGCCACAGGGTGGAAGCAACGAGCACGAAAGCTGCGGCGCCTGTGCGCATGCGCGAAAACGTGTTGTAGTACACGCTTTTGACCACAGGGCGGCAGCAGCGAGCAAGAAAGCGGCGGCGCTACTGCGCATGCGCCAATCACAGACTGCAGTACCCGATTCTGGCCACAGGACGGCAGCAGCGAGCAAGAAAGCGACGGCACTAATGCGCATGAACCCATAGCGGGCTGCAGTACCTGCTTTTGACCACAGGGCGGCCAAAAGGACGTACAGCAGCCCGTTACTGGCGCATGTGGAGTCTGGCCGCCGCTTTCGTGCTCGTTTCTGCCGCCCTGTGGCCCAAAGCAGGTACTGCAGCCCGTTATTGGCGCATGGGGAGTAGCGCCACCGCTTTCTTGCTCGCTGCTGCCGCCCTGTGGTTAAAAGCGGGTACTGCAGCCCGTTATTGGCCCATGCGCACTGGCGTCGCCGCTTTCGTGCTCGCTGCTGCCGCCTTGTGGCCAAAAGCAGGTACAGCAGCCCGTTATTGGCACATGGGGAGTAGCGCCGCTGCTTTCTTGCTCGCTGCTGCCGCCCTGTGGTTAAAAGTGGGTACTGCAGCCCGCTATGGGTTCATGCGCATTAGTGCCGTCGCTTTCTTGCTCGTTACTGCCGCCCTGTGGTTAAAAGCGGGTACTGCAGCCCGTTATTGGCGCATGTGCAGTCTCGCCGCCGCTTCCGTGCTCGTTGTTGCCGATAAGTGGCCAGAAGCCGGTACTGCAGCCCGCGATTGGCGCTTGTGCTAATCGCGGGCTACAGTAGCGGCTTCTGGCCAGACGGCGGCAGCAGCGAGCACGAAAGCGGCGGCGCTACTGCGCATGCGCCAATCACGGACTGCAGTACCCGATTCTGGCCACAGGGCGGCAGCAGCGAGCAAGAAAGCGGCGGCGCCAGTGCGCATGCGCCAATCACGGACTGCAGTACCCGATTCTGGCCACAGGGCGGCAGCAGCGAGCAAGAAAGCGGCGGCGCTACTGCGCATGCGCCAATCACAGACTGCAGTACCCGATTCTGGCCACAGGGCGGCAGCAGCGAGCAAGAAAGCGGCGGCGCTACTGCGCATGCGCCAATCACAGACTGCAGTACCCGATTCTGGCCACAGGACGGCAGCAGCGAGCAAGAAAGCGACGGCACTAATGCGCATGCGCCAATCACAGACTGCAGTACCCGATTCTCGCCACAGGGCGGCAGCAGCGAGCAAGAAAGCGGCGGCGCCAGTGCGCATGCGCGAAAAACGGGTTGTAGTACACGGCTTTGGCCACAGGGCGGCAGCAACGAGCACGAAAGCGGCGGCGCTACTGCGCATGCGCCAATCACGGACTGCAGTACCCGATTCTGGCCACAGGGCGGCAGCAGCGAACAAGAAAGCGGCGGCACTAATGCGCATGAACCCATAGCGGGCTGCAGTACCAGCTTTTGACCACAGGGCGGCCAAAAGGACGTACAGCAGCCCGTTACTGGCGCATGTGGAGTCTGGCCGCCTCTTTCGTGCTCGTTTCTGCCGCCCTGTGGCCCAAAGCAGGTACTGCAGCCCGTTATTGGCACATGGGGAGTAGCGCCGCTGCTTTCTTGCTCGCTGCTGCCGCCCTGTGGTTAAAAGTGGGTACTGCAGCCCGCTATGGGTTCATGCGCATTAGTGCCGTCGCTTTCTTGCTCGTTACTGCCGCCCTGTGGTTAAAAGCGGGTACTGCAGCCCGTTATTGGCGCATGTGCAGTCTCGCCGCCGCTTCCGTGCTCGTTGTTGCCGATAAGTGGCCAGAAGCCAGTACTGCAGCCCGCGATTGGCGCTTGTGCTAATCGCGGGCTGCAGTACCCGATTCTGGCCACAGGGCGGCAGCAGCGAGCAAGAAAGCGGCAGCGCCAGTGCGCATGCGCCAATCACAGGCTGCAGTACCCGATTCTGGCCACAGGACGGCAGCAGCGAGCAAGAAAGCGGCGGCACTAATGCGCATGAACCCATAGCGGGCTGCAGTACCTGCTTTTGACCACAGGGCGGCCAAAAGGACGTACAGCAGCCCGTTACTGGCGCATGTGGAGTCTGGCCGCCGCTTTCGTGCTCGTTTCTGCCGCCCTGTGGCCCAAAGCAGGTACTGCAGCCCGTTATTGGCGCATGGGGAGTAGCGCCACCGCTTTCTTGCTCGCTGCTGCCGCCCTGTGGTTAAAAGCGGGTACTGCAGCCCGTTATTGGCCCATGCGCATTGGCGCCGCCGCTTTCGTGCTCGTTGCTGCCGCCCTGTGGCCAGCATCGGGTACTGCAGCCCGTTATTGGCCCATGCGCACTGGCGTCGCCGCTTTCGTGCTCGCTGCTGCCGCCTTGTGGCCAAAAGCAGGTACAGCAGCCCGTTATTGGCACATGGGGAGTAGCGCCGCTGCTTTCTTGCTCGCTGCTGCCGCCCTGTGGTTAAAAGTGGGTACTGCAGCCCGCTATGGGTTCATGCGCATTAGTGCCGTCGCTTTCTTGCTCGTTACTGCCGCCCTGTGGTTAAAAGCGGGTACTGCAGCCCGTTATTGGCGCATGTGCAGTCTCGCCGCCGCTTCCGTGCTCGTTGTTGCCGATAAGTGGCCAGAAGCCGGTACTGCAGCCCGCGATTGGCGCTTGTGCTAATCGCGGGCTGCAGTAGCGGCTTCTGGCCAGACGGCGGCAGCAGCGAGCAAGAAAGCGGCGGCGCTACTGCGCATGCGCTAAAGATGGGCTGCAGTACCCGATTCTGGCCACAGGGCGGCAGCAGCGAGCAAGAAAGCGGCGGCGCTACTGCGCATGCGCGAAAAAACGGGTTGTAGTACACGGCTTTGGCCACAGGGCGGCAGCAACGAGCACGAAAGCGGCGGCGCTACTGCGCATGCGCCAATCACAGACTGCAGTACCCGATTCTCGCCACAGGGCGGCAGCAGCGAGCAAGAAAGCGGCGTCGCCAATGCGCAAGCGCCAATCACGGGCTGCAGTACCCGATTCTGGCCACAGGGCGGCAGCAGCGAGCAAGAAAGCGACGGCACTAATGCGCATGAACCCATAGCGGGCTGCAGTACCAGCTTTTGACCACAGGGCGGCCAAAAGGACGTACAGCAGCCCGTTACTGGCGCATGTGGAGTCTGGCCGCCTCTTTCGTGCTCGTTTCTGCCGCCCTGTGGCCCAAAGCAGGTACTGCAGCCCGTTATTGGCACATGGGGAGTAGCGCCGCTGCTTTCTTGCTCGCTGCTGCCGCCCTGTGGTTAAAAGTGGGTACTGCAGCCCGCTATGGGTTCATGCGCATTAGTGCCGTCGCTTTCTTGCTCGTTACTGCCGCCCTGTGGTTAAAAGCGGGTACTGCAGCCCGTTATTGGCGCATGTGCAGTCTCGCCGCCGCTTCCGTGCTCGTTGTTGCCGATAAGTGGCCAGAAGCCAGTACTGCAGCCCGCGATTGGCGCTTGTGCTAATCGCGGGCTGCAGTACCCGATTCTGGCCACAGGGCGGCAGCAGCGAGCAAGAAAGCGGCAGCGCCAGTGCGCATGCGCCAATCACAGGCTGCAGTACCCGATTCTGGCCACAGGGCGGCAGCAGCGAGCAAGAAAGCGGCGGCACTAATGCGCATGAACCCATAGCGGGCTGCAGTACCTGCTTTTGACCACAGGGCGGCCAAAAGGACGTACAGCAGCCCGTTACTGGCGCATGTGGAGTCTGGCCGCCGCTTTCGTGCTCGTTTCTGCCGCCCTGTGGCCCAAAGCAGGTACTGCAGCCCGTTATTGGCGCATGGGGAGTAGCGCCACCGCTTTCTTGCTCGCTGCTGCCGCCCTGTGGTTAAAAGCGGGTACTGCAGCCCGTTATTGGCCCATGCGCATTGGCGCCGCCGCTTTCGTGCTCGTTGCTGCCGCCCTGTGGCCAGCATCGGGTACTGCAGCCCGTTATTGGCCCATGCGCACTGGCGTCGCCGCTTTCGTGCTCGCTGCTGCCGCCTTGTGGCCAAAAGCAGGTACAGCAGCCCGTTATTGGCACATGGGGAGTAGCGCCGCTGCTTTCTTGCTCGCTGCTGCCGCCCTGTGGTTAAAAGTGGGTACTGCAGCCCGCTATGGGTTCATGCGCATTAGTGCCGTCGCTTTCTTGCTCGTTACTGGCGCCCTGTGGTTAAAAGCGGGTACTGCAGCCCGTTATTGGCGCATGTGCAGTCTCGCCGCCGCTTCCGGGCTCGTTGTTGCCGATAAGTGGCCAGAAGCCGGTACTGCAGCCCGCGATTGGCGCTTGTGCTAATCGCGGGCTGCAGTAGCGGCTTCTGGCCAGACGGCGGCAGCAGCGAGCAAGAAAGCGGCGGCGCTACTGCGCATGCGCTAAAGATGGGCTGCAGTACCCGATTCTGGCCACAGGGCGGCAGCAGCGAGCAAGAAAGCGGCGGCGCCAGTGCGCATGCGCGAAAAAACGGGTTGTAGTACACGGCTTTGGCCACAGGGCGGCAGCAACGAGCACGAAAGCGGCGGCGCTACTGCGCATGCGCCAATCACGGACTGCAGTACCCGATTCTGGCCACAGGGCGGCAGCAGCGAACAAGAAAGCGGCGGCGCTACTGCGCATGCGCCAATCACAGACTGCAGTACCCGATTCTGGCCACAGGGCGGCAGCAGCGAGCAAGAAAGCGGCGGCGCCAGTGCGCATGCGCGAAAAAACGGGTTGTAGTACACGGTTTTGGCCACAGGGCGGCAGCAACGAGCACGAAAGCGGCGGCGCTACTGCGCATGCGCCAATCACAGACTGCAGTACCCGATTCTCGCCACAGGGCGGCAGCAGCGAGCAAGAAAGCGACGGCACTAATGCGCATGAACCCATAGCGGGCTGCAGTACCAGCTTTTGACCACAGGGCGGCCAAAAGGACGTACAGCAGCCCGTTACTGGCGCATGTGGAGTCTGGCCGCCTCTTTCGTGCTCGTTTCTGCCGCCCTGTGGCCCAAAGCAGGTACTGCAGCCCGTTATTGGCACATGGGGAGTAGCGCCGCTGCTTTCTTGCTCGCTGCTGCCGCCCTGTGGTTAAAAGTGGGTACTGCAGCCCGCTATGGGTTCATGCGCATTAGTGCCGTCGCTTTCTTGCTCGTTACTGCCGCCCTGTGGTTAAAAGCGGGTACTGCAGCCCGTTATTGGCGCATGTGCAGTCTCGCCGCCGCTTCCGTGCTCGTTGTTGCCGATAAGTGGCCAGAAGCCAGTACTGCAGCCCGCGATTGGCGCTTGTGCTAATCGCGGGCTGCAGTACCCGATTCTGGCCACAGGGCGGCAGCAGCGAGCAAGAAAGCGGCAGCGCCAGTGCGCATGCGCCAATCACAGGCTGCAGTACCCGATTCTGGCCACAGGGCGGCAGCAGCGAGCAAGAAAGCGGCGGCACTAATGCGCATGAACCCATAGCGGGCTGCAGTACCTGCTTTTGACCACAGGGCGGCCAAAAGGACGTACAGCAGCCCGTTACTGGCGCATGTGGAGTCTGGCCGCCGCTTTCGTGCTCGTTTCTGCCGCCCTGTGGCCCAAAGCAGGTACTGCAGCCCGTTATTGGCGCATGGGGAGTAGCGCCACCGCTTTCTTGCTCGCTGCTGCCGCCCTGTGGTTAAAAGCGGGTACTGCAGCCCGTTATTGGCCCATGCGCATTGGCGCCGCCGCTTTCGTGCTCGTTGCTGCCGCCCTGTGGCCAGCATCGGGTACTGCAGCCCGTTATTGGCCCATGCGCACTGGCGTCGCCGCTTTCGTGCTCGCTGCTGCCGCCTTGTGGCCAAAAGCAGGTACAGCAGCCCGTTATTGGCACATGGGGAGTAGCGCCGCTGCTTTCTTGCTCGCTGCTGCCGCCCTGTGGTTAAAAGTGGGTACTGCAGCCCGCTATGGGTTCATGCGCATTAGTGCCGTCGCTTTCTTGCTCGTTACTGGCGCCCTGTGGTTAAAAGCGGGTACTGCAGCCCGTTATTGGCGCATGTGCAGTCTCGCCGCCGCTTCCGGGCTCGTTGTTGCCGATAAGTGGCCAGAAGCCGGTACTGCAGCCCGCGATTGGCGCTTGTGCTAATCGCGGGCTGCAGTAGCGGCTTCTGGCCAGACGGCGGCAGCAGCGAGCAAGAAAGCGGCGGCGCTACTGCGCATGCGCTAAAGATGGGCTGCAGTACCCGATTCTGGCCACAGGGCGGCAGCAGCGAGCAAGAAAGCGGCGGCGCCAGTGCGCATGCGCGAAAAAACGGGTTGTAGTACACGGCTTTGGCCACAGGGCGGCAGCAACGAGCACGAAAGCGGCGGCGCTACTGCGCATGCGCCAATCACGGACTGCAGTACCCGATTCTGGCCACAGGGCGGCAGCAGCGAACAAGAAAGCGGCGGCGCTACTGCGCATGCGCCAATCACAGACTGCAGTACCCGATTCTGGCCACAGGGCGGCAGCAGCGAGCAAGAAAGCGGCGGCGCCAGTGCGCATGCGCGAAAAAACGGGTTGTAGTACACGGTTTTGGCCACAGGGCGGCAGCAACGAGCACGAAAGCGGCGGCGCTACTGCGCATGCGCCAATCACAGACTGCAGTACCCGATTCTCGCCACAGGGCGGCAGCAGCGAGCAAGAAAGCGACGGCACTAATGCGCATGAACCCATAGCGGGCTGCAGTACCAGCTTTTGACCACAGGGCGGCCAAAAGGACGTACAGCAGCCCGTTACTGGCGCATGTGGAGTCTGGCCGCCTCTTTCGTGCTCGTTTCTGCCGCCCTGTGGCCCAAAGCAGGTACTGCAGCCCGTTATTGGCACATGGGGAGTAGCGCCGCTGCTTTCTTGCTCGCTGCTGCCGCCCTGTGGTTAAAAGTGGGTACTGCAGCCCGCTATGGGTTCATGTGCATTAGTGCCGTCGCTTTCTTGCTCGTTACTGCCGCCCTGTGGTTAAAAGCGGGTACTGCAGCCCGTTATTGGCGCATGTGCAGTCTCGCCGCCGCTTCCGTGCTCGTTGTTGCCGATAAGTGGCCAGAAGCCAGTACTGCAGCCCGCGATTGGCGCTTGTGCTAATCGCGGGCTGCAGTACCCGATTCTGGCCACAGGGCGGCAGCAGCGAGCAAGAAAGCGGCAGCGCCAGTGCGCATGCGCCAATCACAGGCTGCAGTACCCGATTCTGGCCACAGGGCGGCAGCAGCGAGCAAGAAAGCGGCGGCACTAATGCGCATGAACCCATAGCGGGCTGCAGTACCTGCTTTTGACCACAGGGCGGCCAAAAGGACGTACAGCAGCCCGTTACTGGCGCATGTGGAGTCTGGCCGCCGCTTTCGTGCTCGTTTCTGCCGCCCTGTGGCCCAAAGCAGGTACTGCAGCCCGTTATTGGCGCATGGGGAGTAGCGCCACCGCTTTCTTGCTCGCTGCTGCCGCCCTGTGGTTAAAAGCGGGTACTGCAGCCCGTTATTGGCCCATGCGCATTGGCGCCGCCGCTTTCGTGCTCGTTGCTGCCGCCCTGTGGCCAGCATCGGGTACTGCAGCCCGTTATTGGCCCATGCGCACTGGCGTCGCCGCTTTCGTGCTCGCTGCTGCCGCCTTGTGGCCAAAAGCAGGTACAGCAGCCCGTTATTGGCACATGGGGAGTAGCGCCGCTGCTTTCTTGCTCGCTGCTGCCGCCCTGTGGTTAAAAGTGGGTACTGCAGCCCGCTATGGGTTCATGCGCATTAGTGCCGTCGCTTTCTTGCTCGTTACTGGCGCCCTGTGGTTAAAAGCGGGTACTGCAGCCCGTTATTGGCGCATGTGCAGTCTCGCCGCCGCTTCCGGGCTCGTTGTTGCCGATAAGTGGCCAGAAGCCGGTACTGCAGCCCGCGATTGGCGCTTGTGCTAATCGCGGGCTGCAGTAGCGGCTTCTGGCCAGACGGCGGCAGCAGCGAGCAAGAAAGCGGCGGCGCTACTGCGCATGCGCTAAAGATGGGCTGCAGTACCCGATTCTGGCCACAGGGCGGCAGCAGCGAGCAAGAAAGCGGCGGCGCCAGTGCGCATGCGCGAAAAAACGGGTTGTAGTACACGGCTTTGGCCACAGGGCGGCAGCAACGAGCACGAAAGCGGCGGCGCTACTGCGCATGCGCCAATCACGGACTGCAGTACCCGATTCTGGCCACAGGGCGGCAGCAGCGAACAAGAAAGCGGCGGCGCTACTGCGCATGCGCCAATCACAGACTGCAGTACCCGATTCTGGCCACAGGGCGGCAGCAGCGAGCAAGAAAGCGGCGGCGCCAGTGCGCATGCGCGAAAAAACGGGTTGTAGTACACGGTTTTGGCCACAGGGCGGCAGCAACGAGCACGAAAGCGGCGGCGCTACTGCGCATGCGCCAATCACAGACTGCAGTACCCGATTCTCGCCACAGGGCGGCAGCAGCGAGCAAGAAAGCGACGGCACTAATGCGCATGAACCCATAGCGGGCTGCAGTACCAGCTTTTGACCACAGGGCGGCCAAAAGGACGTACAGCAGCCCGTTACTGGCGCATGTGGAGTCTGGCCGCCTCTTTCGTGCTCGTTTCTGCCGCCCTGTGGCCCAAAGCAGGTACTGCAGCCCGTTATTGGCACATGGGGAGTAGCGCCGCTGCTTTCTTGCTCGCTGCTGCCGCCCTGTGGTTAAAAGTGGGTACTGCAGCCCGCTATGGGTTCATGTGCATTAGTGCCGTCGCTTTCTTGCTCGTTACTGCCGCCCTGTGGTTAAAAGCGGGTACTGCAGCCCGTTATTGGCGCATGTGCAGTCTCGCCGCCGCTTCCGTGCTCGTTGTTGCCGATAAGTGGCCAGAAGCCAGTACTGCAGCCCGCGATTGGCGCTTGTGCTAATCGCGGGCTGCAGTACCCGATTCTGGCCACAGGGCGGCAGCAGCGAGCAAGAAAGCGGCAGCGCCAGTGCGCATGCGCCAATCACAGGCTGCAGTACCCGATTCTGGCCACAGGGCGGCAGCAGCGAGCAAGAAAGCGGCGGCACTAATGCGCATGAACCCATAGCGGGCTGCAGTACCTGCTTTTGACCACAGGGCGGCCAAAAGGACGTACAGCAGCCCGTTACTGGCGCATGTGGAGTCTGGCCGCCGCTTTCGTGCTCGTTTCTGCCGCCCTGTGGCCCAAAGCAGGTACTGCAGCCCGTTATTGGCGCATGGGGAGTAGCGCCACCGCTTTCTTGCTCGCTGCTGCCGCCCTGTGGTTAAAAGCGGGTACTGCAGCCCGTTATTGGCCCATGCGCATTGGCGCCGCCGCTTTCGTGCTCGTTGCTGCCGCCCTGTGGCCAGCATCGGGTACTGCAGCCCGTTATTGGCCCATGCGCACTGGCGTCGCCGCTTTCGTGCTCGCTGCTGCCGCCTTGTGGCCAAAAGCAGGTACAGCAGCCCGTTATTGGCACATGGGGAGTAGCGCCGCTGCTTTCTTGCTCGCTGCTGCCGCCCTGTGGTTAAAAGTGGGTACTGCAGCCCGCTATGGGTTCATGCGCATTAGTGCCGTCGCTTTCTTGCTCGTTACTGGCGCCCTGTGGTTAAAAGCGGGTACTGCAGCCCGTTATTGGCGCATGTGCAGTCTCGCCGCCGCTTCCGGGCTCGTTGTTGCCGATAAGTGGCCAGAAGCCGGTACTGCAGCCCGCGATTGGCGCTTGTGCTAATCGCGGGCTGCAGTAGCGGCTTCTGGCCAGACGGCGGCAGCAGCGAGCAAGAAAGCGGCGGCGCTACTGCGCATGCGCTAAAGATGGGCTGCAGTACCCGATTCTGGCCACAGGGCGGCAGCAGCGAGCAAGAAAGCGGCGGCGCCAGTGCGCATGCGCGAAAAAACGGGTTGTAGTACACGGCTTTGGCCACAGGGCGGCAGCAACGAGCACGAAAGCGGCGGCGCTACTGCGCATGCGCCAATCACGGACTGCAGTACCCGATTCTGGCCACAGGGCGGCAGCAGCGAACAAGAAAGCGGCGGCGCTACTGCGCATGCGCCAATCACAGACTGCAGTACCCGATTCTCGCCACAGGGCGGCAGCAGCGAGCAAGAAAGCGGCGTCGCCAATGCGCAAGCGCCAATCACGGGCTGCAGTACCCGATTCTGGCCACAGGGCGGCAGCAGCGAGCAAGAAAGCGACGGCACTAATGCGCATGAACCCATAGCGGGCTGCAGTACCAGCTTTTGACCACAGGGCGGCCAAAAGGACGTACAGCAGCCCGTTACTGGCGCATGTGGAGTCTGGCCGCCTCTTTCGTGCTCGTTTCTGCCGCCCTGTGGCCCAAAGCAGGTACTGCAGCCCGTTATTGGCACATGGGGAGTAGCGCCGCTGCTTTCTTGCTCGCTGCTGCCGCCCTGTGGTTAAAAGTGGGTACTGCAGCCCGCTATGGGTTCATGCGCATTAGTGCCGTCGCTTTCTTGCTCGTTACTGCCGCCCTGTGGTTAAAAGCGGGTACTGCAGCCCGTTATTGGCGCATGTGCAGTCTCGCCGCCGCTTCCGTGCTCGTTGTTGCCGATAAGTGGCCAGAAGCCAGTACTGCAGCCCGCGATTGGCGCTTGTGCTAATCGCGGGCTGCAGTACCCGATTCTGGCCACAGGGCGGCAGCAGCGAGCAAGAAAGCGGCAGCGCCAGTGCGCATGCGCCAATCACAGGCTGCAGTACCCGATTCTGGCCACAGGGCGGCAGCAGCGAGCAAGAAAGCGGCGGCACTAATGCGCATGAACCCATAGCGGGCTGCAGTACCTGCTTTTGACCACAGGGCGGCCAAAAGGACGTACAGCAGCCCGTTACTGGCGCATGTGGAGTCTGGCCGCCGCTTTCGTGCTCGTTTCTGCCGCCCTGTGGCCCAAAGCAGGTACTGCAGCCCGTTATTGGCGCATGGGGAGTAGCGCCACCGCTTTCTTGCTCGCTGCTGCCGCCCTGTGGTTAAAAGCGGGTACTGCAGCCCGTTATTGGCCCATGCGCATTGGCGCCGCCGCTTTCGTGCTCGTTGCTGCCGCCCTGTGGCCAGCATCGGGTACTGCAGCCCGTTATTGGCCCATGCGCACTGGCGTCGCCGCTTTCGTGCTCGCTGCTGCCGCCTTGTGGCCAAAAGCAGGTACAGCAGCCCGTTATTGGCACATGGGGAGTAGCGCCGCTGCTTTCTTGCTCGCTGCTGCCGCCCTGTGGTTAAAAGTGGGTACTGCAGCCCGCTATGGGTTCATGCGCATTAGTGCCGTCGCTTTCTTGCTCGTTACTGGCGCCCTGTGGTTAAAAGCGGGTACTGCAGCCCGTTATTGGCGCATGTGCAGTCTCGCCGCCGCTTCCGGGCTCGTTGTTGCCGATAAGTGGCCAGAAGCCGGTACTGCAGCCCGCGATTGGCGCTTGTGCTAATCGCGGGCTGCAGTAGCGGCTTCTGGCCAGACGGCGGCAGCAGCGAGCAAGAAAGCGGCGGCGCTACTGCGCATGCGCTAAAGATGGGCTGCAGTACCCGATTCTGGCCACAGGGCGGCAGCAGCGAGCAAGAAAGCGGCGGCGCCAGTGCGCATGCGCGAAAAAACGGGTTGTAGTACACGGCTTTGGCCACAGGGCGGCAGCAACGAGCACGAAAGCGGCGGCGCTACTGCGCATGCGCCAATCACGGACTGCAGTACCCGATTCTGGCCACAGGGCGGCAGCAGCGAACAAGAAAGCGGCGGCGCTACTGCGCATGCGCCAATCACAGACTGCAGTACCCGATTCTGGCCACAGGGCGGCAGCAGCGAGCAAGAAAGCGGCGGCGCCAGTGCGCATGCGCGAAAAAACGGGTTGTAGTACACGGTTTTGGCCACAGGGCGGCAGCAACGAGCACGAAAGCGGCGGCGCTACTGCGCATGCGCCAATCACAGACTGCAGTACCCGATTCTCGCCACAGGGCGGCAGCAGCGAGCAAGAAAGCGACGGCACTAATGCGCATGAACCCATAGCGGGCTGCAGTACCAGCTTTTGACCACAGGGCGGCCAAAAGGACGTACAGCAGCCCGTTACTGGCGCATGTGGAGTCTGGCCGCCTCTTTCGTGCTCGTTTCTGCCGCCCTGTGGCCCAAAGCAGGTACTGCAGCCCGTTATTGGCACATGGGGAGTAGCGCCGCTGCTTTCTTGCTCGCTGCTGCCGCCCTGTGGTTAAAAGTGGGTACTGCAGCCCGCTATGGGTTCATGCGCATTAGTGCCGTCGCTTTCTTGCTCGTTACTGCCGCCCTGTGGTTAAAAGCGGGTACTGCAGCCCGTTATTGGCGCATGTGCAGTCTCGCCGCCGCTTCCGTGCTCGTTGTTGCCGATAAGTGGCCAGAAGCCAGTACTGCAGCCCGCGATTGGCGCTTGTGCTAATCGCGGGCTGCAGTACCCGATTCTGGCCACAGGGCGGCAGCAGCGAGCAAGAAAGCGGCAGCGCCAGTGCGCATGCGCCAATCACAGGCTGCAGTACCCGATTCTGGCCACAGGGCGGCAGCAGCGAGCAAGAAAGCGGCGGCACTAATGCGCATGAACCCATAGCGGGCTGCAGTACCTGCTTTTGACCACAGGGCGGCCAAAAGGACGTACAGCAGCCCGTTACTGGCGCATGTGGAGTCTGGCCGCCGCTTTCGTGCTCGTTTCTGCCGCCCTGTGGCCCAAAGCAGGTACTGCAGCCCGTTATTGGCGCATGGGGAGTAGCGCCACCGCTTTCTTGCTCGCTGCTGCCGCCCTGTGGTTAAAAGCGGGTACTGCAGCCCGTTATTGGCCCATGCGCATTGGCGCCGCCGCTTTCGTGCTCGTTGCTGCCGCCCTGTGGCCAGCATCGGGTACTGCAGCCCGTTATTGGCCCATGCGCACTGGCGTCGCCGCTTTCGTGCTCGCTGCTGCCGCCTTGTGGCCAAAAGCAGGTACAGCAGCCCGTTATTGGCACATGGGGAGTAGCGCCGCTGCTTTCTTGCTCGCTGCTGCCGCCCTGTGGTTAAAAGTGGGTACTGCAGCCCGCTATGGGTTCATGCGCATTAGTGCCGTCGCTTTCTTGCTCGTTACTGGCGCCCTGTGGTTAAAAGCGGGTACTGCAGCCCGTTATTGGCGCATGTGCAGTCTCGCCGCCGCTTCCGGGCTCGTTGTTGCCGATAAGTGGCCAGAAGCCGGTACTGCAGCCCGCGATTGGCGCTTGTGCTAATCGCGGGCTGCAGTAGCGGCTTCTGGCCAGACGGCGGCAGCAGCGAGCAAGAAAGCGGCGGCGCTACTGCGCATGCGCTAAAGATGGGCTGCAGTACCCGATTCTGGCCACAGGGCGGCAGCAGCGAGCAAGAAAGCGGCGGCGCCAGTGCGCATGCGCGAAAAAAACGGGTTGTAGTACACGGCTTTGGCCACAGGGCGGCAGCAACGAGCACGAAAGCGGCGGCGCTACTGCGCATGCGCCAATCACGGACTGCAGTACCCGATTCTGGCCACAGGGCGGCAGCAGCGAACAAGAAAGCGGCGGCGCTACTGCGCATGCGCCAATCACAGACTGCAGTACCCGATTCTGGCCACAGGGCGGCAGCAGCGAGCAAGAAAGCGGCGGCGCCAGTGCGCATGCGCGAAAAAACGGGTTGTCGTACACGGTTTTGGTCACAGGGCGGCAGCAACGAGCACGAAAGCGGCGGCGCTACTGCGCATGCGCCAATCACAGACTGCAGTACCCGATTCTCGCCACAGGGCGGCAGCAGCGAGCAAGAAAGCGGCGGCGCTACTGCGCATGCGCCAATCACAGACTGCAGTACCCGATTCTGGCCACAGGGCGGCAGCAGCGAGCAAGAAAGCGGCGGCGCTACTGCGCATGCGCCAATCACAGACTGCAGTACCCGATTCTGGCCACAGGGCGGCAGCAGCGAGCAAGAAAGCGGCGGCGCTACTGCGCATGCGCCAATCACAGACTGCAGTACCCGATTCTGGCCACAGGGCGGCAGCAGCGAGCAAGAAAGCGGCGTCGCCAATGCGCAAGCGCCAATCACGGGCTGCAGTACCCGATTCTGGCCACAGGGCGGCAGCAGCGAGCAAGAAAGCGGCGGCACTAATGCGCATGAACCCATAGCGGGCTGCAGTACCTGCTTTTGACCACAGGGCGGCCAAAAGGACGTACAGCAGCCCGTTACTGGCGCATGTGGAGTCTGGCCGCCGCTTTCGTGCTCGTTTCTGCCGCCCTGTGGCCCAAAGCAGGTACTGCAGCCCGTTATTGGCACATGGGGAGTAGCGCCGCTGCTTTCTTGCTCGCTGCTGCCGCCCTGTGGTTAAAAGTGGGTACTGCAGCCCGCTATGGGTTCATGCGCATTAGTGCCGTCGCTTTCTTGCTCGTTACTGCCGCCCTGTGGTTAAAAGCGGGTACTGCAGCCCGTTATTGGCGCATGTGCAGTCTCGCCGCCGCTTCCGTGCTCGTTGTTGCCGATAAGTGGCCAGAAGCCAGTACTGCAGCCCGCGATTGGCGCTTGTGCTAATCGCGGGCTGCAGTACCCGATTCTGGCCACAGGGCGGCAGCAGCGAGCAAGAAAGCGGCAGCGCCAGTGCGCATGCGCCAATCACAGGCTGCAGTACCCGATTCTGGCCACAGGGCGGCAGCAGCGAGCAAGAAAGCGGCGGCACTAATGCGCATGAACCCATAGCGGGCTGCAGTACCTGCTTTTGACCACAGGGCGGCCAAAAGGACGTACAGCAGCCCGTTACTGGCGCATGTGGAGTCTGGCCGCCGCTTTCGTGCTCGTTTCTGCCGCCCTGTGGCCCAAAGCAGGTACTGCAGCCCGTTATTGGCGCATGGGGAGTAGCGCCACCGCTTTCTTGCTCGCTGCTGCCGCCCTGTGGTTAAAAGCGGGTACTGCAGCCCGTTATTGGCCCATGCGCATTGGCGCCGCCGCTTTCGTGCTCGTTGCTGCCGCCCTGTGGCCAGCATCGGGTACTGCAGCCCGTTATTGGCCCATGCGCACTGGCGTCGCCGCTTTCGTGCTCGCTGCTGCCGCCTTGTGGCCAAAAGCAGGTACAGCAGCCCGTTATTGGCACATGGGGAGTAGCGCCGCTGCTTTCTTGCTCGCTGCTGCCGCCCTGTGGTTAAAAGTGGGTACTGCAGCCCGCTATGGGTTCATGCGCATTAGTGCCGTCGCTTTCTTGCTCGTTACTGGCGCCCTGTGGTTAAAAGCGGGTACTGCAGCCCGTTATTGGCGCATGTGCAGTCTCGCCGCCGCTTCCGTGCTCGTTGTTGCCGATAAGTGGCCAGAAGCCGGTACTGCAGCCCGCGATTGGCGCTTGTGCTAATCGCGGGCTGCAGTAGCGGCTTCTGGCCACAGGGCGGCAGCAGCGAGCAAGAAAGCGGCGGCGCTACTGCGCATGCGCTAAAGATGGGCTGCAGTACCCGATTCTGGCCACAGGGCGGCAGCAGCGAGCAAGAAAGCGGCGGCGCCAGTGCGCATGCGCAAAAAAACGGGTTGTAGTACACGGCTTTGGCCACAGGGCGGCAGCAACGAGCACGAAAGCGGCGGCGCTACTGCGCATGCGCCAATCACGGACTGCAGTACCCGATTCTGGCCACAGGGCGGCAGCAGCGAACAAGAAAGCGGCGGCGCTACTGCGCATGCGCCAATCACAGACTGCAGTACCCGATTCTGGCCACAGGGCGGCAGCAGCGAGCAAGAAAGCGGCGGCGCTACTGCGCATGCGCCAATCACAGACTGCAGTACCCGATTCTGGCCACAGGGCGGCAGCAGCGAGCAAGAAAGCGGCGGCGCCAGTGCGCATGCGCGAAAAAACGGGTTGTAGTACACGGTTTTGGCCACAGGGCGGCAGCAGCGAGCAAGAAAGCGGCGGCGCTACTGCGCATGCGCCAATCACAGACTGCAGTACCCGATTCTCGCCACAGGGCGGCAGCAGCGAGCAAGAAAGCGGCGTCGCCAATGCGCAAGCGCCAATCACGGGCTGCAGTACCCGATTCTGGCCACAGGGCGGCAGCAGCGAGCAAGAAAGCGGCGGCACTAATGCGCATGAACCCATAGCGGGCTGCAGTACCTGCTTTTGACCACAGGGCGGCCAAAAGGACGTACAGCAGCCCGTTACTGGCGCATGTGGAGTCTGGCCGCCGCTTTCGTGCTCGTTTCTGCCGCCCTGTGGCCCAAAGCAGGTACTGCAGCCCGTTATTGGCACATGGGGAGTAGCGCCGCTGCTTTCTTGCTCGCTGCTGCCGCCCTGTGGTTAAAAGTGGGTACTGCAGCCCGCTATGGGTTCATGCGCATTAGTGCCGTCGCTTTCGTGCTCGTTGCTGCCGCCCTGTGGCCAAAGACGGGTACTGCACCCCGTTATTGGCACATGTGCAGTCTTGCCGCCGCTTCCGGGCTCGTTGTTGCCGATAAGTGGCCAAAAGCCGGTACTGCAGCCCACGATTGGGGCTTGTGCGAATCGCGGGCTGCAGTAGTGGCTTCTGGCCAGATGGCGGCAGCAGCGAGCAAGAAAGCGGCGGCGCCAGTGCGCATGCGCCAATAACGGGCTGCAGCACACGCTGTTGTCCGCTATCGTGCGCCTATTCTTTTAGGGGGAGGACAGCCAGGCGACTGGAGTTTCGAGAGAAGAAGAGGGGCTGGAGGAAGGAAGGAGAAAGAAGCGTCTGACCTGTCCAATTCTCCGGGCACTGCTGAGAGCGAGCGCTGCAGTGAGTCCCAGGCCCTTGGGACCCTGTCGCCCCCCTTATATGTCCCAGTCCCTTCCTGTCCCTCTCTTCCCCATTCTGTGATTTATTTTTTTTTCTTCTCTATACTTTTTCTTTCTATTATTCTGTCCTGCTCCCCCTTACTCTCTCACTTTCTCTCTCTCATCCTGGTGTTCCCTTTTCTTTTTCTGTCTGCACTTTTGAGGATGAGTTATTTGACAACCTGGCAAACGGACTAATCAATTAATTAACTTGACAATGAAACTAATTTTTGAGTGTCCTGACAGTGAACTACCTTCCTTATAAGAATGAAAACTCTGCCCAGGTTAAGACCCTTTCCCTGAGCATGTGTAGTCATAGAAGCATTACGTAAGCCATATTCTAAATGCATGTTAATCACTAGCAATCAATATCTAATAGGTGTGTTTGGAAAAGCACTAAGATCTGATTTTTGTGTGTAAGAGAAGCATGAAAACCTGCTGTTGGTGTACGTGATTTGTGGAAAAGTCCCCCAAGCAGCCAGGCCTGAATAAATACGCTATCTCTCCTGAGCGTGTTCAGATGGGTTTATTGCACGCCGGGCAGGAATCCTGTTTTGGGATAACAGTTTTTTGGCGACCCAGATGGGACGGCTGTAACGCCCTGTCCGGAGCGACTGGCTGACTCTTGGCGGGGAGACCCTCGCCCCCGCCCACCGCGCATTCGCGGCTGCTGGCCACGCCTCTGCCTGTTTGCTGCGGCTGGCCACACACACAACCGCCCCCCTCCCCCCCCCCCCCCGCATGCGCGGTGGCAGTCCCGGGACTGGAGGACTGGCAGCTCCTAGAGCGCAAGTTCGGGGGCCTGAGGGGCATGTCAGGCGGTTAATCCCGGTGCTGGTAGCTATAGTTACCGCTGGGGGGGGGGGGAGTGTGGGCCGGGCTGGAGGAGAGCCAGGGGCGGGCAGTGAGGCTGCGGGCAGTGGCCCCTCCCTGTCCGGGGAGGTGCTAGAGGAGGAGCCGGTGCGAGCCGAGGGAGCAGCAGAGAGAAGGTGAGCGGGGACGCGCGGTCGGTCGCCTTGTGGCTGATGGGGAAAGCCGCGCGGTGCGGCAGGACCGGCGGCAGAAGCCGCTCCGGGTCGGGGCCGGGCGGCGGCGCTTCCCGGAGCCGCGCGGGGCCGGGCTTCCGGGTACGTGGGCGACGGGCGGGCGCTGTAGTCACGTGAGCGGGGCTTCCGGTCGGCCATGTTGGCTCCCCGGGGCACGGAGGGAGCTGTAGTTTTCGCGCACTCGGCTGCCCGGCAGCTGCGTCGCTGCCGGGCGCGCGCGGCACGGCACAGACCTCGCTACCGGCGCGGCCCCGCGGCGCAGGACGAGGGGCGGTTTTGTGGCGCGTTCGTGCGATTTCCCGCGGGCTGCCCGCGGCTCTCCCGGGACCGGTGTGCCCGTGCCCCGGCAGTGCGCATGCGCGGTGGGAGGTGGCCGGTGGGGCTCTGGTTGCGTGGTATCTGCGGCAACAATGGCCGGTGCTGCTGCCGCCTCTTTCCCTCTTCCAGCGCCGTGCGGCTGCGTAGTGAGTGAGTGAGCGAGGCTGCGTGAGTAGGGGGATCGCGTGTTGGGGGCTGTACTGTGCAGGGAACGGGGGTGACCGCGCACCGAGGGGAAACTCGGTCTGTGGGAAAAATGGAAACGTGGCCCTGGGAAAATGGCCGTGGAGAGGGGACGTGGCCAGGCACGGCTCCCCACGGAAGTCCTTCAGCCTGGGGGGTTTGGGGTGTGGTGCTGACAGTGCTGGAGAAAGAAAACCTGAAGCGGCACTAAGGAAGTGATGCCCTGCCTGTGCTGGTGCTGCCCCGCAGAGAGGTGGGGCTGGGCCCTCTGCAATTCTCAAGCGCTCCCCAAACCTGCACGTGGGTCTCTGGGGGTGCAGGGCTGTTGGGTGGCAGCATTCCCCCACACACATCCCTGGGCATTGCCCGTGGGGACTGCAGAGGGGGTCAGAGAGCAGACTGGGTGAGCTGTGCTGTGGGCCAGAAATGGAGGCAACGTTTTGTGTTCCTGGGGCTTGAGAACAGATGCGTGTGGCTGATTGAGGGGCTCAGAAACAGACGGAGTTGTGTGGCTTTGGGCTCAGAAACAGAGGTCAAGTCGTGCATTTTTGGGACTTGAGAAGAGACTCAGCAGGCAGGTTTTTGGGCTCAGAAAGAGGCACTAAGGCGTCTGGTTTGGGGGCCAAAAGCAGAATGCAGTTTGGCTGGTTTTGCAGGCAGGTGAGAGGCGGAGGGGTGTGGGTGGGTGACGGGGGTGTGGGGGTGTGTGGGGGGGGTATGGTGGAGGACGGTGTCCCTGCAGGGTCAGAAAGGTGGGACGGCCGCCTGTGATGGCGTGGCGGGTGCTGTAGTCACGTGACTGATGCAATAGATGTAGTGAAAGAGCAGATGTTGTTTCCAATAAAGGTTGCTTTCTTCAATCAGTATTTTGCAGGTTGTAAACTTAAGGCAGGTGAGAAAACTTGCTGCTGCTCCCCTAGCTGCTTTTATGTCTTTTGGTGGTTCACCCCTCCCCTTTTGCCAGGTGATTGTGGTCAGGGTGGTGGGTGGGGCCTGGCATATATGAGCCACAGCCTCTCCTCAGTGAGGTCATTCTGCTTTTGGGCATCTCTGAGGTCAGTACTCTGCTGTTCTTTAAGTTAGTGGCAGATCTTGAGGTGTTGAAGCTCTTTAGGTAGGTGTGTTTTGATCATCACAGAAAGAGATGTCTGTGAGATAAGAGTTTCAGGATCAGTTAAGGTTCATCAGTGTATATAATATGAAATACACTGGTCTGTAGAGGTCTATTTTCAGGTAAGTAGTTTTGTATTGACTGGGTGGGGTGGGTAAAATGGTTTAATACTGTACACTTACAGTTTTTCTTTTCCTTCTAGAGGCACTGCATTTTCCTGGCTTTTTCTGTCTTTAATGAAGAGGGGATCTTGTTTTTTTCCCTAGTATTACTGGATACATTGGAAGTCGTTGATATTATCTGTCTAAATAGGACTAATGCTGAGGTGATGGAGCAAGGGTTAGAGTGAGCATCTTGTATGTATCTGTATATAGGGTTTTAGCATTGCTTAAGGAAGTAGCATGGATGTAAGGCACAGTGTTTTTCACGATATGGGATGGCTCATAGTGTTTTCCTAATTGTCCACAGAGCAACATATTGTTTTGCAGGTGCTGTCTAGGCAGCCTGTGGAATAGGATGAGTGTTTGAGGTGAGTCAGGATAGCAGAGAGGAGGGCCAGGCGTTTTCACAGAAACACAACTAGACTGTTTGGTCTTTTGGTGTCATAGGTGTCACAAGTGATGATGGCTGTAGTGTCCAACACCCAAACTGGCATGGAGCAGGTGAGCAGAAAGTCCGATGTTTTTGAGGAGGAGCTTTTTGTGGGAGATGTTCCCGTCAGCTGACACGATGTTGGCTCCTGGTGCTGTTTTTGTGCAGCTGATGAAGAGGAACCTGGTGTCTATAGGAATATCTGGGATAGCGGATGCAGTTGCTGTTGAAGATGGCTTCAGACCCCCAGCCCCCAGATAAGTGGAGAGACTGGTGTTTGGGAGAGGGCTCTGGGGCGAGCCAAGGTTGGGAATGGGAGGGAGGGGTTTTCAAGTTAACGTAGGGGAGAGGACCGTCCAGGAACAGTGCCTTTTGGGCAGGGAAAGGGAGCAGGTTAACTTTCTGCCCAAGACTGCCATGTGCCAGGCAGGGCAGTTCTAGCCTATGGCTATGTTGTTGTGTAGTTTGTGTTTTCTGTTTTATGTGTCCTAGAGCTTCCTCAGGTCACGACATCCTTGTTGCTCTTTGTGCCGAAGTAGCGCAGCGTGCGCTTCAGGCACCATCCCTAGGGTCTAGAATGCCCGGAGTCATCGGCAGAATGCCGGTCGGGTGCTTCTTTTATTGCGTTACAAGCCTAAAGCATGGATAGGTCTCGGAAGTTTCAGGTCGGTCTGCTTTTGTAGCATTGTTCTAGGCTGCATTAACATCTTTGATCTCGAGCGGTCCATCATTGCAAAGACCTTTTCTGGATGTTCTTCCCTGCATCTTTCTATGCTTAGGTCTTGAAGTAAGCTGTCTTGCATATGACTCATCCCAGTTGCTCCTGTCTGTTTTTGTCTTGGGCCACAGTGTTTGGCTCTTCTCAGCCTGCCATGGATTCTTCCTCTTGGCCCCCTAGGTCTTCTCATCTGGCACTGTCTCTGGCCGAGGGGTCATTCTTAGAGAGCTTGTTTTAATGTGTCGGTCACAGCATTTGTCTTATATGTGTGCAGTGTTGGTCTGTGCCTGTTTATGTCTGGGTTGGAGCTGCTCTGCCTGGGGGCACAGCAGTGATAGCCAACAAAAGAATAGCAATAAGAATCTATAGTTAATAGGGTGATAAGGCTAGATTTTGTAGGCCAAGGTGTGCAGTCTGTTTCAGAGCAAGTAGCCATATATGCAGCAGGCGTAAAACTTTTCTTTGTAGTGTTATGCAGAGATGCTGGGGATGACCAGGTTGTGTTTAATGGCAGGCTGCAATGACAATCTAGATGGCATACCTAAAGGAGACCTCTGGAATTGTTAAGCCGTCACTCGGCATCCAGGTGACTTGTTCGATGCTATTTTTTCAGGTGCAGAGGGGTGACCCGTGGGACAAAGGGTGACAGAGGAGGTGAGCGGAGCACCGTGAGAAGGTAGGTCGACGTGTGGCGTCAGAGGGACAACGTGACCGGTGTCTATGTGAGTAGGTTATAAGCATGTCTTGTTTTGAAGGTGTGAAGAAAGACAGCGGCACCAGAGGCGAGTTGAATGAGGTGTGGTATGACCAGTGTGCTCAAATATCAGTTATTTTTCAGGCATCGTATTGTTGGTGAAGTAAGAAGCATCCCCTGTTTGTGTCTTACAGGCGGTATCCAAGTCTCCACAGGAGAACCCGTGACTGGCAGAGGTGGGGTGGGTGAGCACACAAGGTGAAGGAGTGGGAGAGGGTTATTGGTGTGGGTGGGCTGTAGTTTTGGGCAGTATCCCACCAAGTGTTACTTTGGTTTTTGCAGGTGACATTCGTAGCCTTGGAAGGGTGAAGCCGCATGCTCGACGAGCGGTCTGAGAAGGTGAGGCGGCATCGGCCGGGTCTGCGTTTAAGAGCAAAGCGTCCTACGACATCTAAGCAAAATGTTTCTCTTTGGTTTTGCAGGTGCTGTGCAGGCAGCCTTTGGAGTCGGATGAGCATTTGAGGTGAGGCGGGGCGGTAACAAGGAGGAGCAGGGGCGGGTGACTTGTCAGAAGTGCAACGGTGATTTTGTGTCTCTTGGTATCTTAGGTACCACAAGCAACGATGGCCGCAGTGTCTGACTCTGGAACGAGGAGGCGAGCAGCGCTTCTGAGGAGGGTGTTATGAAAGAGGTTGCCATCGGCTGGCATGACACTGGTCGCACTTGTGGGTGTCCTGCAGATGACGCAGAGGAACCTGGTGGCTCAGGAACATCCCAGTTAGCCCATGTGGTTATTGTGGAAGACGACTCTGGCCCCTGGTCCTCTGAAAGCTAAGTTGAGGGTCCAGGGTTGGGAAGGGTCTGGGTGGAAGGGACAGGGTTGGGAATTGCAGGGAGGCCTTCTCATGTTAGCGTAGGGGAGAGGACTGTGCAGGAGCAGTGCCCTTTGTGCCCACAAAGGGAGCGAGTTAATTCTCAGCACCAGAATACTGTGTGCTGGGCAGGGCAGTTCCAGCCTGTGTCTGTGTTGTGTATTATGTGTCTTATACCATTCAGTCCTCAGGTCTTGATGTCTGTATAGCTCTTTATGATCAGCTGGCATCTCAATAGCCCTCCCAAGAGTCTCACGTGCATCAACTCATCGGCTTAGTGCCCGTCGAGCCTTTCTTGTCTTGCAATTGTAACTCGAAGCGTGGATTCATCAGGTGCGTGTTGCATCGAGGATGTTCTTGAGCAGTGGTCTCTAGCGTGGGCGAGCTAGATGGCATCTGCAGCTGTGTTTTTGAGAGTTTTTTTGGCACGTGGTAGTCTTCTGGGATTTCATCCCCATGTCTTAGGCCTTGAAGCCCGGCTTCTCCTGTATCCGTTGTTCTGGTTTCAATGGTAGCTTTGTCTCACAGGCTGCAGCGGTCGACTCTCATTTTGGGGCCGCTTCAATGCGTCTGTGCCATTGTGGTGCTGTAGGGCTTCTCTGCCGGCAGCATCTTCCCTAGGGTCATCGTTCTTCTCGCTTGTGGTCTTCTTGTGTCTCACAGTCGCTTCACTTGTGGTGTCTGTGTGTGGTGTAGGTCTGTGCCAGGGGTGCAGCTGTCCTGCCCAGGAGTTTAGCTGTAGTAAAGATGAGGGGAGTGTAGGTTTGTAGTTGTGTAGTAATAACCTGGATCTGCCCAGATGCTTTTGGCAAAGATCATACAGTCCATCTCCGGGCAAGTAGCTGTAGACAGCTGCCACAGAGTTAATCTCCTTGTGTTTGGCAGGTGCCGGAGGGTGGACTTGCTGGGAGTGGCAGTTTGTGCAGTAGTTGAGTGGGTTGAACATTGAATGACTCTTAGCTTGTATGTGGGGCTCAATATTTAGGGTTTTGGGTATTTTGGTAGTAGTTAGAAGGGAGACAGAAATGGAGGACAAAGCTTTGGTCTCATAAAAGTCTTGGTTAACAACGAGGTGGCTTGCCTTATGTCGTTTGGGTCGTTTAGGCGCAAAGCGAGACGCTGCTTCCTGAAGGGTGATGGAAGATATCAGAGCATCTGTGTGACCGGTGGCTCTGATGGGCTTACTCTGGTTTTATTTTCTAGGTGTGAATCAATGTGCGAAGTGGGATACCTGCACCCTTGGACTTTGGCAAGGTGAGTGATGACCTGTGTGCTGATGCAGCAGTTCTTTGAGGTGTCATAATATTGTTGTAGCTAAAATCATATCCTGTTTTAGTTCTTTCGATGGTGATCAGGCCTTGGCACAGCAGATGGAAGAATCCATCTCTGAGCGGCTGAGGTAAATGAGCAGGGGAGAGGAAGCACCGTGAGCCAGCTGAGGATTCGGGCCGCATCTCACTCCATGCTTTTTTGTCTGTTTATTTTGCAGGTGCCACTCTCGTTCCCAGAGGGTTGATGTTGCAGAGTCAAGGGCAGTTTCAGAAAAGGTGAGAGAGTTGTTAATCGGTCTGATCAGACCTGAATTGCTGAGGATCACTTGGCAATTGGAATGACCATTTTCTTTGCTTTTGCATGCATTGGGAAGTCTCTGCTCAAACAGCAGAGGATTTGAGGTGAGTTGGTGGAAGAGAGGAGCAGCAGGCTCGGAGATGCCGAGTGGGCAATTGCTTCTGAGTAGGATGGTGGCAGCATTTCTCCAGTTTTGTGGCTTCCATGAGAGATGGGGGGGGGTGCAGCATACAGTTATTGGGAGCAGTGCGGCTCTTCTGAGGAGGGTGTCATTGCGGTAGAGGTTGATACAGGTCGGCGTGTCGGTGACACGTGGTGCTCTGTCTTGCAGGTGATGAACCTGGTGAATGCTGGGAAACCCCAGTTAGATAACGTGCTGCTGATGAGGATGAATTACGGACTGTGCTCTCTGCTTTGGTCCCTTGACTTACCTTTCAGTGGGTGGGGTAGGGTGAGAAGAGGGGGTAGGACATCAGGGTCAGTGGGAGGGCTCTTGAGGTTTTGTTAAATTGGGGGCAGATAGTGGGCCTGGGGCCTGTGTATGGCAGTGCGTGCGTCTCTGGGCGTTCTGTTTGGTTTTGTCTGATGTGAGTGTTACGCTGTATGGCATTAAAGTGGCAAGAGCATTGCGTAGCTCTATATCTGTATTGTGTGACCTTGTCAAGCCAGTGTTCATGTGAGTGGGAATTGAGAAGATCTCAACTGAATTGTGAGGTAGCACGAGGGAAGCCTGTACATCAGCAATAGCTTTCATATTTTTCTTGCAGGCACCTTGTGGCAAGAAACTAGAAATGGTGAGTGATACTGGCAAAGCAGCTCTGAGATGAGTTGGTAGAGTTGTGTAGTATGCCTAGTGTGCCTTAGTTATGTGATGTGTCAATGTTTGTCTTGACCTTCACTGTTGAGGACCCTCTGGCATACTCACATCCTACTCTGCGTGCAGTCACCATCCATTGCATTTTGCAGCCTTGAGTTATTGGCACAGTGCCCATTCTGTCTTGGTAGTCAGTGTGATATAGAAGCTCAATGTTACTGATCCAGTTCAGCATTGTAGATGTATTTGGTTGGTCTTTCATGTAACTTAGTCTCAGACTAAACCACCAGGTCTCATGTCTGTGAGTCTTTCTTGTGAGGTCTTCCAAGGGAATCCTCCCTGTGTCTTTGTAGTCTTTAGTCTTTCACAGCATTTTGTCTCAACTGCTCACTGGGGGTTTATCGCCCATATATCATTTAGTGTTCTGGCATTCTCACACGGCAGGCCACACGGGGGTGTCTGTGTCACGTCACCTCGGCATCGTTGCGTGTACTGTCAGGCTGTGTCTTTTGGACTGGCGTTAAGTCTACCCTGTGTGGTACTGTTGCATCCTTAGGCCATGTTTGTGAGCATGTAGATGTGTGTGTTTGAGGTGGTGCTGATTTGTGTGTTTGTAGCCATTCTCGATGGGGTGGAAAGGTCCCAGAAGGGGATGATAATGTACTGGTGAATGTGGCCTGTTGGGGTGGAGGTGGTGTAGGTTGGTTTTGGAGATGGCCAGTAGTTATCAGTAAGCAGGCTCTAGAGTTCCCTCTTTTGTCTTTTGCAGGTACAATAGGGCCACCGGGATTCCAGAAGCAAATCCTTCCATGAAGTTTGCTGCAGTGTACAAAACGAAGCAAAGAAGGACTGGGAGGGGTACACAGAGGGAAACATATTCTTCTTCTTCCAACTATGAGGGCCTGTGGTGTGGAATCACGTGAAGCGGTTGTGATGGCTTGAGGTGTATGATGGTGCGGTTCCAAGCATGGTTATGGTATTGGGGTGATCTGCCCCACTGACAGGTGATGGTTAGATAGAGTAGATGTTAAATGAGTGTTAGTTTCAGAAGGTGTCTATCCTTGTATGTGAGGATGTTTTTCATTTCAGGGTATATTGAATGTAGTGAGAGTTAATGCGTCTTTTAAAAACAGTGAAGAAACTGTTGAGCAGGGGGACTTCTTTATCTCCCTGACCTGGTTTATTGTCACTTAGTTCTGGCTGCTCTGTTGGGTGATGTTCATGGCCAGCGTTTGGGTGGAGGTTAGGCTTAGGCCATGGTGTTCGCAGGCAGGGTGATTTTGGAGGCCTTCAGGAAGCAAGTTCTGAGGAGTGCCGCAGCAATGGGGCAAGGAAGTGTTGTGGGGGTCAGATGGCCGGGTGGGTTTGCTGAGAGCAGGGGGTGGTTAGTGGGGTAGCTGAATGAGTGGTGTGTTTAGAATGTGTCTGCCTGTGCATGACTGTGTAATGTAACTGGGTTGTTTTTTGTTGCAGATGGTGTTTTTTGAGTAGGTAGAAAACAAAAAAACAGAATAAAAAAACCCCAGCTGGGGGATTTTTTTTTTTTTCCCCTGGCTGGGTTTTTTTTTCCCCGGTCCCGGCCACTCTGCAAGGTGATGATCGTCGCCAATGTTTGGATGCAGAGTGGTGTAGGGATGGGGTTTTTGCAGGCAGGGCGGTTTTGGAGGCCCCTGGGAACGGCATTCCTGAGGAGCCATGGAGCCACGGGGTGAGGGCGTGTTGTGGCGGTCAGGGAGGGGGATGGCTTTGCTGAGAGCAGGGGGGGGGTTAGTGGGGTAGGTGAATGCATGGTGTGTTTAGAATGTGTTTGCCTGTGCATGACTGCGTAATGTAATGTGGGTTTTTTTGTTGCAGGTGGTGTTTTTTTGAGTAGTTAAGGA
Organism: Strix aluco; assembly: GCF_031877795.1. NCBI lineage: Eukaryota > Metazoa > Chordata > Aves > Strigiformes > Strigidae > Strix > Strix aluco. The sequence continues at coordinate 153,380 of NC_133936.1, read as the reverse complement.
AAAAAGTAAAATACCCTAACTGGGGGATTTTATTTTTCACCCGGGTCCTAGCCACTCAGCGAGGTAACAGTTGTTGCCCGTGTTTTGACGTGGAGCAGTCTAGGGATGGCATTTTTGCAGGCAGGGTGGTTTTGTGTGGTCCTTGGGAATGGTGTTGCTGGAGTCACGTATGTCATAGTCTCTAAACAGTTATGAATCTAGTGAGTAAAGACATGATGCTAATGGTCATGTGTGACATGACCATAAATGCTGTGAGAGGTAATAGTGGTAGGTAAAGCACTCATCATGGTTGTAGGGGTTTTGAAGTCCATAAGTTTTTGTGTAAGGTAGGTTCAATAAAGGTGTATTTGCTGTTGGTTCCAAGGTTTAATAAGTATGTAAAAGGTGGTTTGTAATGTGCATGTAGCGAAGGTGCTTGCAGTGCTTGTAAGGTTTCCAAAGTAAATAAAGGGTTTTGAGCAATGTAGGCTCAATGAACGTGTATGTGCTCTTGGTTCGAACTCTAATAAAGAAGTTAAAGCTGTTTTGTAATGTAGCTTTAAAAAAGGTGTAGTTGCTGGGGTTGGCTCCTGTGTCGTTTTTTTGGATGTGTGACTTGGTCTCTCTCTCTCTACCTCTGTCTGACTCTGCTCCTCTGTCTTTCTCCTTGTCTGACTTTGCCCCTCTATGCCTGAGTTTGACTCTCTCTCTGTCTAGGTCTGACTCTTGTCTTAGAGTCTGTCTGACTTTGACTCTCTGCCTTAGCCTTTGTCTGTGTGTTTGTCTGTATTTGTATCTCTCTGTCTCGCTTTGACCCTCACTCCCTCTCTGTCTGTCTGCCTCCCTCAGTCCCTCTCTACCTCCCTCAGTCTATTTAGTTAAGAGGGAATTAGCAGCACTGGAATATGGTTGTTGCCTGGGAGTAATGAAATAAATAAAATTTTGGTTTTAAAAATAAAACTGATTAGTCCTAGGCACTTTGGCCATGGCTCGGGACTTACTAGTTTTCTTTTCCATACACAACTCTTGCACCACTACACACTGAACCACCCCCAAACAAGCCCCCTCTACAAAACTTCACCTCCCTTCACAGCTGAAAACTCACCGCCCATGCACGACCCCACCACATCAGTTACACCCACCCCTCCCACACTATCTCCCCCAAGTCCCTGTTTCCGCCCGGACCCTATTCGGGGTTGCACCTCGCCGCGGGTCACTGTTTCCGCCCGGACCCTATTCGGGGTTGCACCTCGCCGCGGGTCACTGTTTCCGCCCGGACCCTATTCGGGGTTGCACCTCGCCGCGGGTCACTGTTTCCGCCCGGACCGTATTCGGGGTTGCACCTCGCCGCGGGTCACTGTTTCCGCCCGGACCCTATTCGGGGTTGCACCTTGCAGCGGGTCACTGTTTCCGCCCGGACCCTATTCGGGGTTGCACCTCGCCGCGGGTCACTGTTCCCGCCCGGACCCTATTCGCGGTTGCACCTCGCCGCGGGTCACTGTTTCCGCCCGGACCCTATTCGGGGTTGCACCTCGCCGCGGGTCACTGTTTCCGCCCGGACCCTATTCGGGGTTGCACCTCGCCGCGGGTCACTGTTTCCGCCCGGACCCTATTCGGGGTTGCACCTTGCAGCGGGTCACTGTTTCCGCCCGGACCCTATTCGCGGTTGCACCTTGCCGCGGGTCACTGTTTCCGCCCGGACCCTATTCGGGGTTGCACCTTGCCGCGGGTCACTGTTTCCGCCCGGACCCTATTCGGGGTTGCACATTGCCGCGGGTCACTGTTTCCGCCCGGACCCTATTCGGGGTTGCACCTCGCCGCGGGTCACTGTTTCCGCCCGGACCCTATTCGGGGTTGCACCTCGCCGCGGGTCACTGTTTCCGCCCGGACCGTATTCGGGGTTGCACCTCGCCGCGGGTCACTGTTTCCGCCCGGACCCTATTCGGGGTTGCACCTTGCAGCGGGTCACTGTTTCCGCCCGGACCCTATTCGGGGTTGCACCTCGCCGCGGGTCACTGTTCCCGCCCGGACCCTATTCGGAATTGCACCTTCCCCGCGCACGGCCGTGCCGATGGTCATGCTCGGGAAGTTCCGCCCCCCCCCCCCCCCCCGCCCCCCCCCCGTGCGCGCTGTCGGCGGGTACTCGGGGCGCAAAGCGCGGAACGGCAGCGCCGGTGCCGATCTACGGCAATAACGGTCAGTGCTTCTGCCTCTTGCCCTCTTCCAGAGGCTGCACTGAGGACACGCTGCCTGGCCTTAATCCCGGTGCTGGTCGCTATAGTTACCGTGGGGGGGGGGGAGCGTGGGCCGGGCTGGAGGAGCCCCCGGGGCGGGCAGTGAGGCTGCGGGCAGTGGCCCCTCCCTGTCCGGGGCGGTGCTGGAGGAGGAGCCGGTGCGAGCCGAGGGAGCAGCAGAGAGAAGGGGAGCGGGGCCGCGCGGTCGTTCGCCTGGCGGCTGCTGGGGAAAGCCGCGACGGGGGGGCCGCGCGTTGCGGCGGGACCGGCGGCAGAAGCCGCTCCGGGTCGGGGCCGGGCGGCAGCGGCGCTTCCCGGAGCCGCGCGGCGCTGCGCTCGGCCGGGTTTCTGGGTGCATGGTCGACGGGGTGGGGTGGGGGGAAGAATGGTGTCCCCGTAGGGTCAGAAAGGCGGGGCGGCCGGCTGTGGCGGTGTGGGAGGTGCTGTAGTCACGTGAGCGGGTCTTCCGGTCGGCCATGTTTGCTCCCCGGGGCATGCCGGGAGCTGTAGTTTTTGTGCACTCGGCTGCCCGGCAGCTGCGTCGCTCCCGGGGGCGCGCGCGGCACGACACAGTCCTCGCTACCGGCGCGGCCCCGCGGTGCAGCGCGAGGGGCGGTTTTGTGGCGGGTTCGTGCGGTTTCCCGCGGGCTGCCCGCGGCTCCCCGAGGACTAGTGTGCCCGTGCCCCGGCAGTGCGCATGCGCGGTGGCGGCCCCCGGAAGTGCTGCAATCCCCAAGCGTTCCCCAAACCTGCCCGTGGGGCTCTGGGAGTGCAGGGCTGTGGGGTGGCTGCATTCACCCCACCCCCCCACCCCTCGGCATCGCCCGTGGGGACTGCGGAGGGGGTCAGAGAGCAGACGGGGTGAGCTGTTGTATCGGGTCTGGCTGAGCCAGAATTGGTTTTCCCCTGTAGCAGCCCTCATGGTGCTGTGTTTTATGCTGGGAGCTGGCAGGGTGTTGATAGCACACTGGTGTTGTGGCTACTGCTGAGTAGTGCTTACACAGCACCAAGGCTCTTTCTGACATTTCCCCCCCCACAGTGGGACGGGGTGGGCAAGATCTTGGGAGGGGACACAACCAGGACAGCTGACCCGAACTGACCAAAGGGATATTCCATACCATATGACGTCTGCTCAGTATAAAGTCTGCTCAGTATAAAGCTGGGAGAAAGGAGGAAGGGGGTGGGGTCACCCTTGGTCCTCCGAGGCAACCGCTACGCATATCAGAGCCCTGCTTCCTGAGAAGGCCCGACATCGCCTGTTAATGGGAAGTAGAGAATAAATCTGTTTTCTTTTTTTTGCTTCCGCGCGCGGACCTTTGCTTCGCTTTGCTTATATTAAAACTGCTGTTGTTTTACCCACAAGGGTTGTTTTGTTTTCCTATCTTATTTTCTTTCCCTTCTTTGCCCTATTGAGAAAAAAAGGGGAAGGGGGGGAAGTGATAGAGCGACTTGGTGGGTACCTGGCATTTAGCCAAGGTCAAACCACCACAGCTGTGCTGTGGGCCAGAAATGGAGGCAACGTTTTGCCTTCCTGGGACTTGAGAACAGACGCATGTGGCTGATTGAGGGGCTCAGAAACAGACGGAGTTGTGTGGCTTTTGGCTCAGAAACAAAGGTCAAGTCGTGAATTTTTGGGACTTGAGAAGAGACTCAGCAGGCAGGTTTTTGGGCTCAGAAAGAGGCACTAAGGCGTCTGGTTTGGGGGCCAAAAGCAGAATGCAGTTTGGCTGGTTTTGCAGGCAGGTGAGAGGGGGAGGGGTGTGGGAGGGCCCTGGGGGCTACGGGGGAAAGGAGGGGGTGGGGTTTGCGGTGGCATGGGACCCCGAAGCTTGGGAGGCCGCCGTGCACCAGGCCAAACTCCATGTCTGAGGTGGTCTCGGGGGGGGAAACGCGCTTTTCAGACCCTACGTGCCCTCTTTGAGTTCAGCAATTATTTGTACGCTGCTTAGAATAATTATGACCTGATTAATAATCTAAAGTAATGAATGCTTAGAGAATGTACAAGGTGGATGTTTACTCCTAATACTCAAGCTCTGACAGTGATTGATTTACAGCCTTGTCAAAAGCTCAGGCTGTTGCCGGTAGCTGGAGCCTGTGAGGAGAAAGACCTGAAATCAAGCGGAGTTTTAGTGCAGAGTTGAAGCGTCACCGAGCCAGACCTGTAGCCAGCAGGAGCTGGAATGAGACAGGGTGTCCGCTGTCTGGAGCCGGCATTAGCCAGAACTACGCTTCTCTGCGGCTGTGAGGACCAGGAACTGCAGCCCGACTGCCGACTGGCTGCAGCACCCCTTGGCTCGATGGCGGAGGCTCCTCAAAGAGTGCAGGATTTGAGGTGAGTTGGTGGGAGAGAGAGGAGCAGTCGGGCAGGAGCCACAGAGCAAGTGATTGCTTCTGAGTACAACGGATGCTTTACCTCTCTGGTTTTCTGGCTTCCACGGGAGATGCTGGCTGCAACACCTGCTTTTTGGGGGCAGCACAGCACTTCCCAGGAGGGTGCTGTTGCGGTAGAGGTCAGTGCTGGCTGGCATGTCGGTGACTGGCGGCGCTCTGTCTTGCAGGTGATGGAGAGGAACCTGGTGAATGCGGGAGCATCCCAGTGAGATGACGTGCTCCTGATGAGGATGGATTCTGGAGCATGCTCTCTGAAAGGTAAGTCAAGGGGCAAAAGCCGTGGGTAGGGTGGGGCCAGCAGAGGCTCTACCATCAGGGCTGTGGAGAGGGCTATTTAGGCTTCCTTAAGTCTGTGGGAAGAGAGCAGGGTCTGTCCCACAGGACGTGCATGTTCTGGCCTGTGTCAGTGTACTTGTGTCGTTTGTGGTGTCTGTGTTCTGTCTTGTATGCGGTGCCTTCCCCACGTCTCTGTGGTACCCCGCGGGCTCTCTGCACGGCGCATGCACCGTGGTAGGCGTCCATAGGGTCTCGGATGCCTTGCTGCTTTGGAAAAGAGCCCGTTGAGCACTCCCCGTCTTGTGAGTGGAGCTTACAGCGTCTTTTGCATCACAGATGTTTGTGGAGGGTTGCCTTTGTGGAGGAGATCTGGGCCAGAATGACAGCTCTGCTCTTCAGAGTTCTGTTTCCATAGAGGTCCCGCCCCTACAGCACTTCACCCCCCGTGTTCTTGTGGGCCTCGGCCTTAAAGCCCGGCTCCTCCCACGTCGGTTGTTCTGGTTGTGTATTGCACTGCAGCACTCGCTGTCGGTTTTGACTACGCCTTGCTTTGCAGGGCTTTGTGTTCTGCAGGTGACACAGGGCCATCTGGATCCCCAGAGAAAATCCTCGAGCGAGGTTTGCTGGAGCGTACAAACGCAAGCGAAGGAGGAGCGGGAGCGGGGCCCGTTGCGAAACATCTTCCTTGGCTCCCGGTTAGGAAGGCTGACACCGTGGGGGCGTGTGGAGCAGCGACGCTGCCGAGGCGCACGGTGAGGCAGTTCCAGGGGTGGGTTTAGAATGGGGGTGATCTGCCACTGTGGCAGGTGGGCAGTGGAACGGATGTTTGGAGTGAGGGGTGGATCGAGTGGCTGTTGAATGAGCGTCAGTTTCTGAATGTGTCTAACCTTGTGTGTGTGAAGTTTTTTTCATTTCAGGTTGTATTTAATGTTGAGATAGTAAATGTTTTTTTAAAATTGTGTTTAATAAAAAGCCCAGGTGGGGGTTTGATGTCTCTCTTACTCAGACAGAACCCTTCCTCAGGCTTTCTCTGTGCCCCTGAGCTCTCTCACAGTCTTCACTGCTGTCTTGGATGTCTCCATTCAGTCGCTCATCCCCTGGGGACATCTGTACATTGCTGGAACGCCTTGACTTTTGCACCGTGTCCCAGAGCCGCCTTCTGTCTCTCTTTCAGTCTCAGCACCCTGCTCCTGCTGTCACCACGCCTACTGAGGCCAACCTCGTGCCCCGCAGCCCTCTTTTGGCACCGTGGCGCACTCTGCACCCTCCTTCCTCCCTGAGACCCTTTCCTGATGCCACCTTTCATCTGCAGAACGCTCACGTTGTCCTCTGTGCTAGCTAGGATACCTACCTGGTCCCCTGAGGACACCTGCAGTTTCTTCAAATCCCCTCCGAACTTCTTCATCATGTCCTTGAGCATTCTTTTGGGTGTCCTCCTCTGCTGCTGTCACGATGCCTCCTGAGGTCTTGGATGATCCCTGCAGCACACTTTTAGCCCTGTAAGTCTCCTTTGGACTTGTTTTGTTGCAATAGCACCTCTGCTAAGATCTCTGTTCCCAAAAAAGAGCATTCTTTTTCTTCTTTATGCCACCTAGGATGCCTCCTCAGACCTTCTTTGTGTACCACAGCCCTGTTTTAGCTCTGTAGCGGGCTTGGATTCTCTCTCATGCCCTCAGAAACCTATCCTCAGGTGTGTTTGTACCTCAGAGCACTCTTAATCATTCTCTGTGCCATCTAGGGTGTCTCCATTTGGTCCCCGCCTCCCGACGACATCTGTACTATTCAAATCCCCTCCAGACTTCCTTTCTCATGTCCCTGAGCCTTCTTTGGTGTCTTTGGCCCAATCAGGACCTCTCTAAGGGTGTCATGATGCCTATTGATGCCTTCAAGGATGCCCCTAGCAGACTTCTAGCTTTGTAGCAGACCTCGCAGCCATCTCATTCCCTCAGAGGGCTTCCTGAGTGTTCCTGCTATCTGTGACCCAGCCCAGTCAGTCTGTCCTCCCTTCCCTCTAGCCGTGCCTCTGTTCGTTCCCTGGCCCTCTGATGACGTGTTTACTTGGTTCAGATCCCCTCGGGATTTAATCGTCATGTCCCCAGTCCTTTTTCTGTCTCTCTGGCTCCCTCGGAACAGTTCTCCTCCCAGTCACGATGCCTCCCAAGACCTTCCTTGTGGTCCGGTTCCATCCTGTAGCACTTTAGGTGGGGCCGTCTTTGAGCCGCACACGAACTCATTTGTTCCTCTGTGCTAGCCAGGATTCCCATGTTTAGTTCCCAGCCACCCAAGACCATCTGTACTCTGCTCAGGTGATCACCTGAGTTCCTCCTGGTTGTCCCTCAGCCTTCGTTTATCCATCAGCCCCGCCCCCACGATCCCTCTCGTCACAGTCGCAGTGCCTGCTGAGACCTCCCTCGATCTCCGCAGCCCCTTGAGGCACTCGATATCCTTTTCTCTTTCTCGTTCTGTCAGAGCCTCCTCCTTTCTTTGCTGTGCAGCGCTCCTTTTTCTTTCTCTCTGCCATCGAGGGTGTCTCTGCTTGGTTGTTCTCTCAGTCATCTGTAGTTTGCCCAGATGCCCTCCTGAGACTCCAGGGCCCTCGCTGTGTCTGCAAGGCTTCTTTTCTTACCGTGCTTCCTCCTAACTCCTCTACTCTGTATAACAGCGTCTTCCGAGTCCTTTTGCGTACTCCACCGCGCTCTTGTGGCACTTCAGCTCCCTTTGGATTTTGGTTTTTGGTGCTCTTCAGAGCACTCTTCTCTTACTCTCTGGCGTGTCAGCCTGCACACGTATGTGGGTTGGAACTGCCCTGCCTGGGGGCACAGCGATGTTGGTCAGGGGAAGAATAGCACTAAGAGTCTGTAGTTAATGTTGATTTGCCTGGACTGTTTAGGTACAGCCCGTACAGCCCCCTCGCAGCAAGCAGCCCTCAGCAGCAGGCAAGGATGTCACGAGGATGACAGGAGCTATCTGGGAGAGGCTGCGGGAGTGGTAGTTGAACAGATGGAATCTCAAAGGTGTTAAGGCTCCTTGTGTGTAGGGCTTAATGCTGTTTTATTTTTATGTTTTTTTTTAATGGCAGGCTGTAATGACACCCTAGACGGTGTTCCTACATGGAGTCAAGAACTCTGGAATTGTTAAGCTGTCACTCAACATCCAGGTGACTTGCTTAAAAGTTTTTTTCAGATCCAGAGGGACAATATATGCACCGAAGAGTGACAGAGGCAGCGAGCAGGGCACTGTAAGAAGGTGGGTCAGCGTGTGGTGTCGGAGGAGAAGACGTGACTGGTTGCTAGATGACTGGCTTATCGGTTTGGGGGTTTTTTTGTTTTGAAGGTGCAAAGCAGGATATCGGCACCGGAGGTGACTCGGGCAAGGTGAGATGAGTCGGCTGAGTTATTTTTCAGTTATTTTTCATGTGTCATACTGTCGGTGAAGCTTGAAGCATCTCCTGTTGTCTGTGTCTTACAGGTGGTACCCAGGCCTCGACGTGGCGACCGGTAAATGTCAGAGGCAGGGTGGGTGAGTGGCCAAGGTAATGGGGCAGGAGATGGCAGTCGGTGTGGGCAGGCTGCAGGTTCAGCTTGTGCCTCTCGCTTTGGTTTATGCAGGTGCCACATGTAGGCTGGGAGGGGCGAAGCCGCGTGCCGCTGAGCAGTCCAGGACAATGAGGCGGTTGTCGGCTGGGTCGGGGTTTTCGTGCAGAGAATCATGTGGCAGCTCAATGAAGCATTTCTCTTTGGTTTTGCAGGAGCCGGGCAGGCTGCCTTTGGAATTGGATGAGCGTTTGAGGTGAGCTGGGTAGTAGAGAGCAGGAGCACGGGGCTGGTGATTTCTCGCAAGCACAGTGGTAGCTCTGTGTCTTTTGGTATTGTAGGTGCCACGGGCCATGCTGGCTGCAGCGTCCAACACTGGACTCTGTGCAGAGCAGCTGAGCGGAAAGCCCCGTGGCTGTTGAGGTGGAGGGTGTTGTGGCAGAGGTGTGTCAGCTGATGTGATTCTGACTGCTGGCAGTGGTTTTTTTTGCAGATGATGAAGAGGAACTTGGCAGCTGCAGGAATGTCCCGGTTAGCTGATGTGGTTTTTGTTGAGGATGGATTCAGACCCCCAGCCCTCTGAAAGCTGAGTTGAGGGATGAGGGACCGCTGCCCTACAGTGTCTAATCTTGACTTCAGTTAGAAAGAGACTTTACAAAATGGAAACCTTTCTCAAGGAAGTTTCATTTTATAAACTCTCCATCAGAGTGGATCTTCAGAGATGATGTATTTGGCAGTAGTACTCTTGGGTGGTGCAGCTGGCCCGACATCCCTGCTAATTATGGAACACACCAAACCCCCCCCCCTCGTCAAGTTGTACGGGTGTATTTTGGAGATAGACAGTCTAATGGTATCAGCTCACAGCTGGGCGAGTTCAGGGAATGCAAAAGGAAAATCAAATACTTACACATCTAATAAAAACACTTCTATAAGCGTATGCCCACCTTTACACTAAAGAGTGAAGGACTGAGCTTTATTGTTTGTTTTACTCTTTAAAGTTTTACACTTCACTTCTGATTTTATTGACCCAGCAAGCAGGATGTGCAGCAGCAGCAGCGCAAGGGCTGCGGCTGTCGCGGCGGATCCGTCAGCTGTAGGTTGTGATGACGGTACGACCTCGTCCTGCAGCCTCACAGGGTTCCCTCCCTGCAGCCCTGCTGTAAGGACGGGATGAGACATTCCAACACCACCAAGAGCATTTGCTTTTATGGGCAGAATGTGCTCGGGATCGTATCGATCGGCCTTGCTGGTGATTTGAGGAGTTGAAATTGCTCCGGCCTTGCCAGGGTGTGTTGTATGTGGAGCTGATTAGATCAGGTGAGTTCAGGATGGCCGGGCTGTCTGTGGGCAGTCCCAGCTGCTGTTCTCATTATGCAAGAAGCCAGAAAATTAACTATGGTGCAGAAGATAACAATGCACGTCCCTCATGCTGTACTTACTGCAGTGGAACACAAAGGACGTTACTGGCTTGCGCCGAGTCGTTTGTTACGGTATCAAGCCCTGTTATTGGAGCAAGACGACATCACCTTAGAAAAAAGTACGGTACTAAATCCTGCATCTTTAATGCCGACAGAGAAGAAAAATGACTCTAACCTTGATTGTTTACAAGTGATTGAACAGGCATATGCCAGCAGACCAGACCCGAGAGATGCTCCCCTCCAAACTCCAGCTGAGGAACTGTATATACTGACGGAAGCAGTTGCGTTTTGAAAGGAATAAGAAAGGCTGGTTGTGCTGTGGTGATACTAACTGAGGATTGGGAAGCTAAAGCATTGTCTCCAAATACCTCTGCACAAAAGGCTGAAATAATTGCCTCAACCAGGCCTTTGGAATTAGCCAAAGGAAAAAGAGTCAGTATCTATACAGACTCTAAATATGCTTTTGGGGTTGTTCATGCCCATGGCGCTATTTGGAAAGAATGAGGACTTTGATCTGCCAGTGGCACACCTATAAAGCACAGAGCAGAGATTTTAAACTTGCTGGAAGCAGTAGAGAAGCCGGAGTCACCGTGATACATTGTAAAGCACATCAGAGAGGAAATGCGGATGTAATCCAAGGAAATCGGAGGGCAGATGAAGCTGCAAAACCAGTGATGCTCAGTGCTCCTTGTGTTCTAATTCCATCAAGGGAAATGCAAGTAGAATCCCCGAGGTCTAAAGAGAAAGAAAATAAATTGGCTGAGTTACTAAAGCACAAAAGCACGGTGGAGGGTGGTAGATTACCCCACACGGGCAATGAGTAGTGACTCCTGAAAACATGAAAAGGTTAACGACTAAAACCCATGAAGAAACGCATGTGGGAGCAGAAGCAGCGGTCGGATCAGGAAGACGTTATGCAGTCGGGGTCAAAATGTTGCTCACTGCCAAAAGTGTGAGTAACCCCTGTGAAATTTGTTTTAGGAACGATCCAAAGATACAAGCCCGACGCCCTCCGGGAGAGGTAAGAAAAGGCATAACTCCTAGTGAGTATTGGCAAATAGATTTTTCAGAATTGCCAAGGTGTAACCAGTACTGATGTTTATTGGTACTGGTGGATGCCTTCTACGGTTGGCCTGAAGCTTTCCCATGTCAAACCAGCAAGGTAACAAAGGATTTACTAAAAGAAATTATTCCAAGGTTTGGGGTTCCTTTACGAATGTCCTCTGACAGAGGTCCACATTTTATAGCTGAGGTTGTCAAGAATATGAGCAAAATACTAGGGATGGGGTGGAACCAACACACCCCCTGGGGGCCCCAATCCAGTGGACAGGTAGAAAGAATGAATCAAACACGAAACTGACAATTTGCTAAATTATGCCAGGAAGTCCAAGGAAAATGGGTTGAAGCTTTGCCACTTGCCCTGCTGAGGATTAGAGTGACTCCTAGAACTAGAGGAAGGATAAGCCCATGTGAAAGTCTATACGGCAAACCTTCTAACGTCAGTCTGACAGGGAGGCCCCAACGCTTGCATCTCGTAGGGGAAAAGGTATGAACCGAATACGTTATTGAGGTCCATCCACAAATGTGTCCTTTTAAGAGCACCTGTACCGCTTGATTTCCCGGCACACTCTGTGCCAGAGATCAGGTCTGCCTACGGACGTGGAAGGACGATCCCCTTGATGAACAGCGGAAGGGACCCTATCGAGTGTTGCTAACCGCGAGCGCTGCTGTGAAGCTGGGACGAGCGGAACCCTGGGTCCATGATACGAGGGTAAAGGAAACACCTCCTGGGCTGGGGCGTCTGTACCTAAGGGACCTTGGAAATTCACTTTAAGATGCAGTTAACGAATCGCACCTGCAATGCTGCTGAAACATTGGTTCATCTAGGTTGTACACAAGGAATATCTCTGGTTTGTATCCTTACAAGTGTGGGGAGAATAGCCGTATTAACCTGTTTGTACAGAGAATTTAACCTGTGCTAAGGATGGACATCAGAGTTGGAGATTGAAGTCTTCGGAAGTTTATGAGCGCTTCCGTTAGATGGTATTGAGCGTCAGTTCTTGATGATTGGAACTTGTTGCTTAATTCAGTGTATGGCGCTTTGGAGACAAAAAACCTAGAAAAGAACGGTGTGAGCCTTGCGTTGTTTACAACAGGGTAAGCCTCTCGGGGGGGGAATTGCTACCAAGCCCTTTGCACTTGCCAGCGGCCGCGGTTAATCCCGGTGCTGGTCGCTATAGTTACCGTGGGGGGGGGGGGGGGAGCGTGGGCCGGGCTGGAGGAGCCCCCGGGGCGGGCAGTGAGGCTGCGGGCAGTGGCCCCTCCCTGTCCGGGGCGGTGCTGGAGGAGGAGCCGGTGCGAGCCGAGGGAGCAGCAGAGAGAAGGGGAGCGGGGCCGCGCGGTCGTTCGCCTGGCGGCTGCTGGGGAAAGCCGCGACGGGGGGGCCGCGCGGTGAGGCGGGACCGGCGGCAGAAGCCGCTCCGGGTCGGGGCCGGGCGGCAGCGGCGCTTCCCGGAGCCGCGCGGGGGCTGCGCTCGGCCGGGCTTCCGGGTGCGTGGGCGATGGGGGGGGGGGTGGGTGGGAAGGACGGTGTCCCCGTAGGGTCAGAAAGGCGGGACGGCCGCCTGTGGCGGTGTGTGTGTGGGGTGCTGTAGTCACGTGATCGGGTCTTCCGGTCGGCCATGTTGTCTCCCCGGGGCACGGCTGGAGCTGTAGTTTTCGCGCACTCTGCTGCCCGGCAGCTGCGTCGCTGCCGGGCGCGCGCGGCACGGCACAGTCCTCGCTACCGGCGCGGCCCCGCGGTGCAGCGCGAGGGGCGGTTTTGTGGCGGGTTCGTGCGGTTTCCCGCGGGCTGCCCGGGGCTCCCCGAGGACCGGTGTGCCCGTGCGCCAGCAGTGCGCATGCGCAGTGGCGCCCCGGTGCTGCCGCTGCAATATGGCGGCTGGAGGGGCGAGATTGCTGGCGGCGGGTGAGGGCCGAGGGGAGTGGTGGGGCGGGGGTGTCTGCTGCCCGCCGGCCGCCTGGCGGGGGCGGGACGGGAAGCTTCACTCCGCCGCTGCGGCAGGGTCCCGTTCCGCTGGAGGTGAGGCGGGCCGGGGCAGCCCCGGGCAGTTCCCCGAGAGCTGGTAGAGGGGAAGAGGGGCAGTTGCCGGGCGCCTCCGCAACTCGCCAGAGCTGCCCCTGAGCCGGCTCTGGCCCCGCTCACCCAGTGCAGCTGCCTCGAGCTCCAGCACCTGCCCTGAAGCCTGTCCCGTAGCCCCAGGCCACCGCCAAGCCCTGTGGTGAGGGCAGCAGGCTGGTCCTCGGTGCGTCTGCAGAAGCCTCTGTGGAAGGTGGGGCTCCGGCCGGGGGCGATCTAAAGTAGTAATGGTCAGTGCTGCTTCTTTCCCTCTTCCAGAGACCGTGCTGAGGCCGCGCTGGTCTGTTCCTGTCCTGGGGATGCTGTTCACTGCACCCACCTCGGGCTTGTGTGGGGTGTCTCTGCCTGGCCTTGTGCTTCTCACAGCACGGGGGCAAAAAGGGACAGGCGGAGCCCTTCCCGGCTGTGGACCGTGGCCAGGAGCTGCCGCAGCTGAAGCTGGAGAGGCCAGAGAAAGGGAAGGAAGGAGAAAATCAAGGCTATGTGGGCAGCACCCGTCTCCCAGTGCAGGAAGAGAGAGCCTGCCTCTCTGGGTGAGGAAGGAGCCCTCTTCACAGTCCGCAGCAGGCCAGGCCGCCAGCGTGCACCCAGGGTCTGCGTGCGTCACCCCAAGCGCAGTACGGCCGCGTAGTGCGCAAGCAAGCGAGGCTGCGTGTGTCGGAAGCCTGGTCTTGTAAGAGGTGAGAGACACCCGCGTATTCTTTGAGGGGGAGGACAGCTAGGCGACTGGATTTTCAGAAGAAGAAGAGGGGCAGGAGGAAGGAAGGAGAAAGAAGCATCTGACCCGTCAAATTCTCCCGGCAGTGCCGAGAGCGAGAGCTGCGGTGAGTCCTGGGCCTTCGGGGCCCTGTCACCCGTCTTGTGCGTCCCGGTCCCTTCCTGCCCCTCTCCTGCACCTTTCTCTTTTCCATGCTGCTGTTATTTCTGCCCCCCCCCCACCCCTTTCCTATACCTCTCCTTTATTCTTCTGTCCTGCTCCTCTGTCCTTCCTTTCTCACTTTCTCTCTCTTGTCCTACTGCTCCCTTTTCTCATTTCTCTCTGCGCTTTTGTCCTGCCTCTCCCTCCTTTTTTTCATCTTCTGTCTCTGCGCTTAGTGCCGTCGCTTTTTAAATTTTCATTCTACGTCTTTTAGTTTGCTGTTGCTATTTTGTGTTTCCTTAGGGCCGTCACTTTTTAAATTTTCTTTTTTCTACCTCTGTTCTAGTTCGGTGTCCATGTGTGATCATTTTTTCCTTTATTTCACCAATGTCTGTTGCTTTTAAAATGTTCTTTTTCCTTTCAGTGTCTTTTTAATGAGTTCTTCTCTTTCCTTAATGCCCTCTCTGTCTTTTTAAATCGTCCCCTCTTTTGTTCGCTGTGGCTACTTTTTAGTTCCAGGGCATGGTTGGACCAGCTGACCTGCAAGAGTTCCCTTCCCACCTCAAACCGTTCTGCAGTTTGGGAGTCACAACTGTCACATCCAGGGCCGTGAGCTACCACAGGTGTGAGAAAGTTGCCCCAGGCTTCAAGGCCATCCCGAGCGCCTGCTGCTTTACTCCGGCCGCAGCGCTCCTGAAGAAGAGGAGAAGGTAATTTTGCAGTGGTCAGGGCTTTTAGGGCTCAGTGGTCGTGCTCAGTGGGTTGCGTGGTTGGGTGGTTTGAAGGGACAGTCTGAGAAGGTGTCTGAAATGCCCTTGCAGGGTGGAGGGAGGCAGGAAAGCGGGGGGTTAGAGCTGGCAAGGGACTGCCCCGGGCTGGGGGGCGGTGTGCCCGTGGGTGCCAGTACCTCAGCTGCTGTGTCGGCATTGCGGGAGCCGTGGGGGTCGTGGACTTTACTCTGCCTCCCCCCAGAAAGCTCTGGCTGACGAAGTTATGCCACAACAGAGACTGCAGCCGTCAGCACCACGGGATGCTGATAATGACCAGCACAGGCCTCGCTGTACTGTCGTTTTCCCTGCTGCTTGCAATGGATCTGCAGTGGCCTTAGATTCGCGGAAAAAGACTCTACAACTCGAAATGGAGTTATAAAGCAGGTATGTTTTACTCCAGTCGGGGTGCAAGGGGATTTCTCCACAAAGCTTGCACACCACCAGCACATTTTACCAAAAACTTACAGAGTGTGGATATACATATTCACTGGATTACATAACACAAACATGCATATGCATGAGTAAGGCTGGGTTAGTTCTAGAGGCTGGTGCCAGCAGTTTATGTTATCTTTGCACCTGCGCATTGCCTCCTGGGGGGCGTCTTCGGGGTCTTTGGGAGGAAGGCTCGTAGTCTTTCTCACCTTGTGTTTTCCCCGGAGCATGCGCAGATTCTCTTAGCCAATTTCTTGAACAACAAAAATGTTTTTCAGCGGGTTTACTCATGCTATCTTATTTAAGGGAAGCAATGAAACTTCTGCCATCCGTATATGGCTATTTTTACTCATTACCGAGGCCGAACTAGTTAGAGCACACCTGATCCTCAAGGACAAAGCCATGATATTTTGCTGAACACTGCAGTTCTTGGTAGATTTTCACAGTAAACTGCTTTGTTTTGATGAACACAGCAGTCCTTGGTAAAATTCCACAGAACGGTCCGGGCAAGCAGGATTGTTAGCGATATTAAAAAATACTATAAGTAATACTATAACTTGCTAGAAGTAAGGAAATAAGTTGCTAAGCAGTTTTCTACAAGTAAATAAGTCTCCCCCCCCCCCCCCCCCCCCCCCCAAGACAGTACTCTTTTCTTTCCTTGAAGAACATCGATGGTGGGAAAGCTTATCTGGATGGTCACCACCACCAACAGGACTGTTTAATTCCATGTTTCACTCGGTCTGATTTTCCTAATTCCAACTTTAATATGTTTAGTACTTCTAATAGTATTGTATATTAAGGTTTGGAGGATGGTTAAACAGATCACTCGGTTACAAAAGTATCCCTGTGTGTATACTTCCCTAAAATATTTTTTTTTTAATAGAAGCTAATAAAACACAAAATTCCCTTCAATTATAATTGGATTATGGCATCATCTGTTTATAGGCATAGAGGCAAGAGGCAACCACACTGCCAGTCTATGGAGAAGATAAATTGACTTTAGTCACGGGGTGGATTGTGGTGGTGCAATTCTTACCCCTCCCCGCTCCTCCTTGTTGGGCTGCTTGGTGCTAGGTGTGATTCCACCCATATCCCCCCGAGC
This sequence comes from Strix aluco, assembly GCF_031877795.1. NCBI lineage: Eukaryota > Metazoa > Chordata > Aves > Strigiformes > Strigidae > Strix > Strix aluco. The sequence goes on along the minus strand of NC_133936.1, from coordinate 137,247 downwards.
TACACACCGATCTGGGGAGATAAAGCAATCATCTCGTTCTCGGTGTCTTTTGCAGGGCTTTTCCGAGCTGTCATTATGCTACTTGTCTGACTTTGGCTCACTCTTTGACATATGATTTCCACTGCACTTGCAACAGTCGTGGCTATGTAATAATGTTCTCTCTTATCTCCTTAACCTGCATTGCTCTAAATTTCTCATCTCCCGGAGTTTTGCTCGCTATTGGTGTGTGTGAAGGTGCCTTGGCTCTAAAAAGATGCCTGACGCATACTGCTTACATCTCAGAAGAGCCACAAGAAATGAAGTACTGTAGCCCAGGTAATAGATTGTGAGGGTGGGAAAGTGGCTGTGGGGGGCGGAGCAGCCGCCTGAGGGGAAGGGGGCGGGACCTGCCTGTGGGAAGAGGGAAGGGCAGGAAAGTGGCTGTGAGGGGCGGAGCGGCCGCCTGAGGGGAAGGGGGCGGGACCTGCCTGTGGGAAGGGCGAAGGGCGGGAAAGTCGCTGTGAGGGGCGGAGCGGCCACCTGAGGGGAAGGGGGCGGGACCTGCCTGTGGGAAGGGCGAAGGGCGGGAAAGTCGCTGTGAGGGGCGGAGCGGCTGCCTGAGGGGAAGGGGGCGGGACCTGCCTGTGGGAAGGGCGAAGGGCGGGAAAGTGGCTGTGAGGGGCGGAGCGGCCACCTGAGGGGAAGGGGGCGGGACCTGCCTGTGGGAAGGGCGAAGGGCGGGAAAGTCGCTGTGAGGGGCGGAGCGGCCACCTGAGGGGAAGGGGGCGGGACCTGCCTGTGGGAAGGGCGAAGGGCGGGAAAGTTGCTGTGAGGGGCGGAGCGGCCACCTGAGGGGAAGGGGGCGGGACCTGCCTGTGGGAAGGGCGAAGGGCGGGAAAGTGGCTGTGAGGGGCGGAGCGGCCACCTGAGGGGAAGGGGGCGGGACCTGCCTGTGGGAAGGGCGAAGGGCGGGAAAGTCGCTGTGAGGGGCGGAGCGGCTGCCTGAGGGGAAGGGGGCGGGACCTGCCTGTGGGAAGAGGGAAGGGCAGGAAAGTGGCTGTGAGGGGCGGAGCGGCCGCCTGAGGGGAAGGGGGCGGGACCTGCCTGTGGGAAGGGCGAAGGGCGGGAAAGTGGCTGTGAGGGGTGGAGCGGCCGCCTGAGGGGAAGGGGGCGGGACCTGCCTGTGGGAAGAGGGAAGGGCGGGAAAGTTGCTGTGAGGGGCGGAGCGGCTGCCTGAGAGGAAGGGGACGGGTCCAGCCCTGCCAGATGCAGCCAGGAGCCCAGAGCAGATGAATGCCCGTCGCAGTCGTCCCTGCGGGAAGCACTGGAGCACCAACTGGGTGGGAAAAGCTGATCTGTGAGGTTTTTTCGGGGGGGGGGTGGCGCGGCCGGGATTCGGGTGGTGCTGTGGTGAGCTCTGTCCACGGGCCGGCGTCCCTCTCAGACCCAACAGCGTCCCTCTCAGACGCAACGGCGTTCTTCTGCCCTTGCAACAGCTGGTGGTGGAGAAGAAAGAAGAGACAAACATGGCGTGCGGAAGGACCCGCAAGGCAAGAGAGAGTGGCAGGAGGAGTGGAGGAAGTCTGGGCAACAAGTGGAGGAAAGAGAAGGGTGCTCCGGGAGGCAAAGCAGCACTGTGAGGGGCGGAGCGGCCACCTGAGGGGAAGGGGAGCACCGTCGCCGCCTGCAGGGGGGGGGTGGAGCGCCGTCACCACAAGGCAGGGTGGGGGTGGACTGGAGCTGCCTGGGGGGGGAGCGCCATCGCCTCAGGGGCTGAGGAGGGTCCAAGGCCCCGCTGGACGCAGCCAGGAGCCCGGAGCAGATGAGTGCCCATCACAGTCGTCCCTGCAGGAAGCACTGAAGCACGAACTAGGTGAGAAAAGCTGATCTGTGAGGTTTTTTCGGCCGGGGCGGGGGAGGGGTATGGGGGGGGGCGCGGAGTGCTGTGGGGACCTCCCTCCAGGGGCCGGCTTCCCTCTGTGCTCTGGGTGGGGGAGCTGCTGCCAGGCTGCACCCTCCTTCCGAGCAGCAGCTCCTGGAGAAGAAAGACGAGGCATCATGAGGAGTGGTGGGCTGAAGGGAGGAGCGGGGCAAGAGAAGGGAGCTCTGGGCAAAGGGGCCTCCCCGCTACCGGGGCTGCGGTCACACAAGACCATTGCCAGCACCTTTGGTGCCCTGGCTGGCACTGCGCTGGGTGACCTCCCTGTAAGCAGGGCTCGGGTCTCTGGCCTTTTGCCACCTTGCCCCACGGTTTGGCTGCCCGGAGAGAAGGGCGGCCCTGTCAGGAGAGTGAGCGGCGCTGTCTCCACACCGAGGGGGAAATGGGGCTCTCCGGACCCCACGCCTGCCCTGTAAGCCGGGGAGGGCCGTTTCCCCGGCCCCGGCGGCTTTCTGGCTGCTGGCGGCCTGGCCAGCGTGACCCCCTGGAGTCGGGGCGTGTCACGGCATTTGTCCCTTGGCCAGCTGTGAAGGCCCACGGCACGTTGAGTCCCTGTGGCCTCCGTGCATCCTGGGGGGCAGGTCTGGGGCTCTGCTCTCCTGCTCGTGGGAAGGGATGGCTCCCCAGACACTGGCTGCACAGAGCTCGCTCTCTCTTCTGGGAAGTTTTTTTTGTCCCTGTGTGTGTCTGTGTGTGTGTGCCTGCCTGTGTCTGCGTCGGTGCGAGTGAGTGAGTGAATGAGCTTCTTGTTTAGGCCCCTGTTGAAATCACTGCAGCGTACTTAGCTTAAACTTCCCAGGAGGGAAAGAAGGACTCTGTGCAGCAACAGGGGGTCGGTCCCCTCTGAGCCCGCGAGCGGAAGGCGAGTCCCGGCTTGCCCCTCCTTTCCAAGGACAGAGCGAAGCCACATGGCCATAGCATGGCCAACGTGCAACCCGCCTGTAGTCAGGGCCTGGGTCTCTGCCTGGGTGGCCGCCTGTCCTGCTGGCGACCTGCCAGCAGGCCTGCCCTGTACTCGGGGCGAGTGCCACAAGCTGTGGAGCCCTCTGTCCCCAGGAGAAGCTGGGCTGCCCTGTAATCAGGGCTGGGCAGGCTGCTGTAGGCAGCCAGCGGGGGCTACCCTGTAAGTCCGGGGCTGCCCTGTAGGTCCGGGGCTGGCCAGTGACCTGCAGGCCTGGGCACTCTGCAGTGCCGGCAGCGGCGCGAGCCCCCTGTAAGCAGGGGTGCAGCTTCTTTGGCCGCCGCTTTGTGTGCCCAGCTCCCATTTGTCCAGAGTGCCTGACTCTGAGCCCAGCTCCAGTGCCGGCTGGGACTGCACGTGTGGCAGCCCCGGAGCACCGATTGGATGAGAAAAGCAGATCTCTGAGATTTTTTGGTGGGAGGGGGTTGGGGGGTGTTAGAGTATAGGGGGTTGCAGGTGGGAGGGCAGCCAGGATTCGGGTGGTGCTGTGGCAAACTCTGTCTGGGGGCCGGCGTCCCTCTCAGACCGGATGGCGGCGTCCTGGCCTCGCAGCAGCTGGTGGTGGAGAAAAAGGAAGAGACAAACACCGCGTACGAAAGGACCTGCAAAGGTAAGAGTGGGGGTAGGAGCGGAGGAAGTCTGGGCAACAAGTGGGGGCAAGAGAAGGGCACTCTGGGCAACGGGACCTCCCTGTCACCAGGGCTGCGGTCGCGCAAGGGTGTCGCCAGGACCTTTGGTGCCCTGGCTGGCTTTGTGCCAGGTGACCTCCCTGTAAGCAGGGCTCGGGTCTTTGGGTATTTGCCGGATTATTTCCCACCCCTTCTAGTCCTTGCACACTGTTTTGGCCTCCACTTTTTCCTGACCTCTACTTCCCTCCGGCCTCCCACCCCATTTCGGCCTCCAATTTTTTCTCCAGCCTCTAGTTCCCTCCATCCTCCCACCCCATTTTGGCCTCCACTTTTTTCTGGCTTCTACTCCCCTCCGGCCTCCCACCCCTTGTGATCCTCCCACCCCATTTCAGCCTACACTTTTTTCTGGCCTCTACGTCCTTCCAGCCTCCCACCCCTTTTTGGCCTCCACTTTTTTCTGGCCTCTACTCCCCTCCGGCCTTCCACCCCTTGTGATCCTCCCACCCTATTATGGCTTCCACTTTTTTCTGGCCTATACTTCCCTCCGGCCTCTCACTCCGTTTCAGTCTCCCACCCCATATCGGCCTCCACTTTTTTCTCTGGCCTCTACTTCCCTCTGGCCTCCCACCCCGTTTCAGATTCCCATTCCATTTTGGCCTACACATTTTTCGGGCCTCTACTTCCCTCCGTCCTCCCACCCCTTCTGATCCTCCCACCCCATTTTGGCCTCCACTTTCCTCTGGCCTCTACTTCCCTCCGGCCTCCCACCCCGTTTCGGCCTCCCACCCCGTTTCGGCCTCCACTTCTTTCTGGCCTCTGCTTCCCTCTGGCCTCCCACCCCGTTTCAGCCTCCCACCCCATTTCAGCCTCCACTTTTTTCTCCAGCCTCTACTTCCCTCCATCCTCCCCATTTCGGCCTCCACTTTTTTCTGGCCTCTACTTCCATCCAACCTCTCACCCCTTGTAATACTCCCACCCCATTTCGGCCTCCACTTTTTTCTGGCCTCTACTTCTCTCCGGTCTCCCATCCCGTAATCAGCCTCCCACCCCATTTTGGCCTCCACTTTATTCAGGCCTCTACTTCCCTCCAGCCTCTCGCCTCTTGTGATCCTCCCACCCCATTTCAGCCACCACTTTTTTCTGGCTTCTACTTCCCTCCAGCCTCCCACCCCTTGTGATCCTCCCACCCCATTTTGGCCTCCACTTTTCTCTGGCCTCTACTTCCCTCCGGCCTCCCACCCCGTTTCAGCCTCCCACCCCATTTTGGCCTCCACTTTCCTCTGGCCTCTACTTCTCTCCGGCCTCCCACCCCGTTTCAGCCTCCCACCCCATTTCGGCCTCCACTTTTTTCTGGCCTCTGCTTCCGTCCAGACTCCCACCCCGTTTTTCAGCCTCCCACCCCATTTTGGTCCACTCTTTTCTGGCCTCTAGTTCCCTCTGGCCTCCCACCCCATTTCAGCCTCGCACCCCATTTCACTGTCCACTTTTCTCTGGCCTCTACTTCCCTCCGGCCTCCCACCCTGTTTCAGCCTGGCACCTCTTTTCGAACTCCACTTTTCTCTGGCCTCTAATTCCCTCCAGCCTCTCACCCCGTTTCAGCCTTCCATCCCTTTTCAGACTCCACTTTTTTCTCCGGTCTCTACTTTCCTCCGGCCTCCCAGCCCGTTTCAGCCTCCCACCCCATTTTGGCCTCCACTTTTTTCTGGCTTCTACTCCCCTCCGGCCTCCCACCCCTTGTGATCCTCCCACCCCATTTCGGCCTACACTTTTTTCTGGCCTCTACGTCCCTCCAGCCTCCCACCCCTTTTTGGCCTCCACTTTTTTCTGGCCTCTACTTCCCTCCGGCCTTCCACCCCTTGTGATCCTCCCACCCTATTATGGCTTCCACTTTTTTCTGGCCTATACTTCCCTCCGGCCTCTCACTCCGTTTCAGTCTCCCACCCCATATCGGCCTCCACTTTTTTCTCTGGCCTCTACTTCCCTCTGGCCTCCCACCCCGTTTCAGATTCCCATTCCATTTTGGCCTACACATTTTTCGGGCCTCTACTTCCCTCCGACCTCCCACCCCGTTTTAGCCTCCCATGCCGTTTTGGCCTTTGCTTTTTTATGGCCTCTACTTCCCTCTGGCCTTCCACCCCTTGTGATCCTCCCACCCCATTTTGGCCTCCACTTTCCTCTGGCCTCTACTTCCCTCCGGCCTCCCACCCCGTTTCGGCCTCCCACCCCGTTTCGGCCTCCACTTTTTTCTGGCCTCTGCTTCCCTCCGGCCTCCCACCCCGTTTCAGCCTCCCACCCCGTTTCGGCCTCCACTTTTTTCTCCAGCCTCTACTTCCCTCCATCCTCCCACCCCATTTCGGCCTCCACTTTTTTCTGGCCTCTACTTCTCTCCGGTCTCCCATCCCGTAATCAGCCTCCCACCCCATTTTGGCCTCCACTTTATTCAGGCCTCTACTTCCCTCCAGCCTCTTGCCTCTTGTGATCCTCCCACCCCATTTCAGCCTCCACTTTTTTCTGGCTTCTACTTCCCTCCGGCCTCCCACCCCGTTTTAGCCTCCCATGCCGTTTTGGCCTTTACTTTTTTCTGGCCTCTACTTCCCTCCAGCCTCCCACCCCTTGTGATCCTCCCACCCCATTTTGGCCTCCACTTTTCTCTGGCCTCTACTTCCCTCCGGCCTCCCACCCCGTTTCAGCCTCCCACCCAATTTTGGCCTCCACTTTCCTCTGGCCTCTACTTCCCTCCGGCCTCCAACCCCGTTTCAGCCTCCCACCCCGTTTCGGCCTCCACTTTTTTCTGGCCTCTGCTTCCGTCCAGACTCCCACCCCGTTTTTCAGCCTCCCACCCCATTTTGGTCCACTCTTTTCTGGCCTCTAGTTCCCTCTGGCCTCCCACCCCGTTTCAGCCTCCACTTCTTTCTGGCCTCTGCTTCCCTCCGGACTCCCACCCTGTTTCAGCCTCCCACCCCATTTCGGCCTCCACATTTTTCTCCAGCCTCTACTTCCCTCCATCCTCCCACCCCATTTCGGCCTCCACTTTTTTCTGGGCTCTACTTCCCTCCGGCCTCCCACCCCATTTTGGCCTCCACTTTCCTCTGGCCTCTACTTCTCTCCGGCCTCCCACCCCGTTTCAGCCTCCCACCCCATTTCGGCCTCCACTTTTTTCTGGCCTCTGCTTCCGTCCAGACTCCCACCCCGTTTTTCAGCCTCCCACCCCATTTTGGTCCACTCTTTTCTGGCCTCTAGTTCCCTCTGGCCTCCCACCCCATTTCAGCCTCGCACCCCATTTCACTGTCCACTTTTCTCTGGCCTCTACTTCCCTCCGGCCTCCCACCCTGTTTCAGCCTGGCACCTCTTTTCGAACTCCACTTTTCTCTGGCCTCTAATTCCCTCCAGCCTCTCACCCCGTTTCAGCCTTCCATCCCTTTTCAGACTCCACTTTTTTCTCCGGTCTCTACTTTCCTCCGGCCTCCCAGCCCGTTTCAGCCTCCCACCCCATTTTGGCCTCCACTTTTTTCTGGCTTCTACTCCCCTCCGGCCTCCCACCCCTTGTGATCCTCCCACCCCATTTCGGCCTACACTTTTTTCTGGCCTCTACGTCCCTCCAGCCTCCCACCCCTTTTTGGCCTCCACTTTTTTCTGGCCTCTACTTCCCTCCGGCCTTCCACCCCTTGTGATCCTCCCACCCTATTATGGCTTCCACTTTTTTCTGGCCTATACTTCCCTCCGGCCTCTCACTCCGTTTCAGTCTCCCACCCCATATCGGCCTCCACTTTTTTCTCTGGCCTCTACTTCCCTCTGGCCTCCCACCCCGTTTCAGATTCCCATTCCATTTTGGCCTACACATTTTTCGGGCCTCTACTTCCCTCCGACCTCCCACCCCGTTTTAGCCTCCCATGCCGTTTTGGCCTTTGCTTTTTTATGGCCTCTACTTCCCTCTGGCCTTCCACCCCTTGTGATCCTCCCACCCCATTTTGGCCTCCACTTTCCTCTGGCCTCTACTTCCCTCCGGCCTCCCACCCCGTTTCGGCCTCCCACCCCGTTTCGGCCTCCACTTTTTTCTGGCCTCTGCTTCCCTCTGGCCTCCCACCCCGTTTCAGCCTCCCACCCCGTTTCGGCCTCCACTTTTTTCTCCAGCCTCTACTTCCCTCCATCCTCCCACCCCATTTCGGCCTCCACTTTTTTCTGGCCTCTACTTCTCTCCGGTCTCCCATCCCGTAATCAGCCTCCCACCCCATTTTGGCCTCCACTTTATTCAGGCCTCTACTTCCCTCCAGCCTCTTGCCTCTTGTGATCCTCCCACCCCATTTCAGCCTCCACTTTTTTCTGGCTTCTACTTCCCTCCGGCCTCCCACCCCGTTTTAGCCTCCCATGCCGTTTTGGCCTTTACTTTTTTCTGGCCTCTACTTCCCTCCAGCCTCCCACCCCTTGTGATCCTCCCACCCCATTTTGGCCTCCACTTTTCTCTGGCCTCTACTTCCCTCCGGCCTCCCACCCCGTTTCAGCCTCCCACCCAATTTTGGCCTCCACTTTCCTCTGGCCTCTACTTCCCTCCGGCCTCCAACCCCGTTTCAGCCTCCCACCCCGTTTCGGCCTCCACTTTTTTCTGGCCTCTGCTTCCGTCCAGACTCCCACCCCGTTTTTCAGCCTCCCACCCCATTTTGGTCCACTCTTTTCTGGCCTCTAGTTCCCTCTGGCCTCCCACCCCGTTTCAGCCTCCACTTCTTTCTGGCCTCTGCTTCCCTCCGGACTCCCACCCTGTTTCAGCCTCCCACCCCATTTCGGCCTCCACATTTTTCTCCAGCCTCTACTTCCCTCCATCCTCCCACCCCATTTCGGCCTCCACTTTTTTCTGGGCTCTACTTCCCTCCGGCCTCCCACCCCATTTTGGCCTCCACTTTCCTCTGGCCTCTACTTCTCTCCGGCCTCCCACCCCGTTTCAGCCTCCCACCCCATTTCGGCCTCCACTTTTTTCTGGCCTCTGCTTCCGTCCAGACTCCCACCCCGTTTTTCAGCCTCCCACCCCATTTTGGTCCACTCTTTTCTGGCCTCTAGTTCCCTCTGGCCTCCCACCCCATTTCAGCCTCGCACCCCATTTCACTGTCCACTTTTCTCTGGCCTCTACTTCCCTCCGGCCTCCCACCCTGTTTCAGCCTGGCACCTCTTTTCGAACTCCACTTTTCTCTGGCCTCTAATTCCCTCCAGCCTCTCACCCCGTTTCAGCCTTCCATCCCTTTTCAGACTCCACTTTTTTCTCCGGTCTCTACTTTCCTCCGGCCTCCCAGCCCGTTTCAGCCTCCCACCCCATTTTGGCCTCCACTTTTTTCTGGCTTCTACTCCCCTCCGGCCTCCCACCCCTTGTGATCCTCCCACCCCATTTCGGCCTACACTTTTTTCTGGCCTCTACGTCCCTCCAGCCTCCCACCCCTTTTTGGCCTCCACTTTTTTCTGGCCTCTACTTCCCTCCGGCCTTCCACCCCTTGTGATCCTCCCACCCTATTATGGCTTCCACTTTTTTCTGGCCTATACTTCCCTCCGGCCTCTCACTCCGTTTCAGTCTCCCACCCCATATCGGCCTCCACTTTTTTCTCTGGCCTCTACTTCCCTCTGGCCTCCCACCCCGTTTCAGATTCCCATTCCATTTTGGCCTACACATTTTTCGGGCCTCTACTTCCCTCCGACCTCCCACCCCGTTTTAGCCTCCCATGCCGTTTTGGCCTTTGCTTTTTTATGGCCTCTACTTCCCTCTGGCCTTCCACCCCTTGTGATCCTCCCACCCCATTTTGGCCTCCACTTTCCTCTGGCCTCTACTTCCCTCCGGCCTCCCACCCCGTTTCGGCCTCCCACCCCGTTTCGGCCTCCACTTTTTTCTGGCCTCTGCTTCCCTCCGGCCTCCCACCCCGTTTCAGCCTCCCACCCCGTTTCGGCCTCCACTTTTTTCTCCAGCCTCTACTTCCCTCCATCCTCCCACCCCATTTCGGCCTCCACTTTTTTCTGGCCTCTACTTCTCTCCGGTCTCCCATCCCGTAATCAGCCTCCCACCCCATTTTGGCCTCCACTTTATTCAGGCCTCTACTTCCCTCCAGCCTCTTGCCTCTTGTGATCCTCCCACCCCATTTCAGCCTCCACTTTTTTCTGGCTTCTACTTCCCTCCGGCCTCCCACCCCGTTTTAGCCTCCCATGCCGTTTTGGCCTTTACTTTTTTCTGGCCTCTACTTCCCTCCAGCCTCCCACCCCTTGTGATCCTCCCACCCCATTTTGGCCTCCACTTTTCTCTGGCCTCTACTTCCCTCCGGCCTCCCACCCCGTTTCAGCCTCCCACCCAATTTTGGCCTCCACTTTCCTCTGGCCTCTACTTCCCTCCGGCCTCCCACCCCGTTTCAGCCTCCCACCCCGTTTCGGCCTCCACTTTTTTCTGGCCTCTGCTTCCGTCCAGACTCCCACCCCGTTTTTCAGCCTCCCACCCCATTTTGGTCCACTCTTTTCTGGCCTCTAGTTCCCTCTGGCCTCCCACCCCATTTCAGCCTCGCACCCCATTTCACTGTCCACTTTTCTCTGGCCTCTACTTCCCTCCGGCCTCCCACCCTGTTTCAGCCTGGCACCTCTTTTCGAACTCCACTTTTCTCTGGCCTCTAATTCCCTCCAGCCTCTCACCCCCGTTTCAGCCTTCCATCCCTTTTCAGACTCCACTTTTTTCTCCGGTCTCTACTTTCCTCCGGCCTCCCAGCCCGTTTCAGCCTCCCACCCCATTTTGGCCTCCACTTTTTTCTGGCTTCTACTCCCCTCCGGCCTCCCACCCCTTGTGATCCTCCCACCCCATTTCAGCCTACACTTTTTTCTGGCCTCTACGTCCTTCCAGCCTCCCACCCCTTTTTGGCCTCCACTTTTTTCTGGCCTCTACTTCCCTCCGGCCTTCCACCCCTTGTGATCCTCCCACCCTATTATGGCTTCCACTTTTTTCTGGCCTATACTTCCCTCCGGCCTCTCACTCCGTTTCAGTCTCCCACCCCATATCGGCCTCCACTTTTTTCTCTGGCCTCTACTTCCCTCTGGCCTCCCACCCCGTTTCAGATTCCCATTCCATTTTGGCCTACACATTTTTCGGGCCTCTACTTCCCTCCGGCCTCCCACCCCGTTTTAGCCTCCCATGCCGTTTTGGCCTTTGCTTTTTTCTGGCCTCTACTTCCCTCTGGCCTTCCACCCCTTGTGATCCTCCCACCCCATTTTGGCCTCCACTTTCCTCTGGCCTCTACTTCCCTCCGGCCTCCCACCCCGTTTCGGCCTCCCACCCCGTTTCGGCCTCCACTTTTTTCTGGCCTCTGCTTCCCTCCGGCCTCCCACCCCGTTTCAGCCTCCCACCCCGTTTCGGCCTCCACTTTTTTCTGGCCTCTACTTCTCTCCGGTCTCCCATCCTGTAATCAGCCTCCCACCCCATTTTGGCCTCCACTTTTTTCTGGCCTCTACTTCTCTCCGGTCTCCCATCCTGTAATCAGCCTCCCACCCCATTTTGGCCTCCACTTTTTTCTGGCCTCTACTTCCCTCCAGCCTCTTGCCTCTTGTGATCCTCCCACCCCATTTCAGCCTCCACTTTTTTCTGGCTTCTACTTCCCTCCGGCCTCCCACCCCGTTTTAGCCTCCCATGCCGTTTTGGCCTTTACTTTTTTCTGGCTTCTACTTCCCTCCAGCCTCCCACCCCTTGTGATCCTCCCACCCCATTTTGGCCTCCACTTTTCTCTGGCCTCTACTTCCCTCCGGCCTCCCACCCCGTTTCGGCCTCCCACCCCGTTTCGGCCTCCACTTCTTTCTGGCCTCTGCTTCCCTCCGGCCTCCCACCCCGTTTCAGCCTCCCACCCCATTTCAGCCTCCACATTTTTCTCCAGCCTCTACTTCCCTCCATCCTCCCACCCCATTTCGGCCTCCACTTTTTTCTGGCCTCTACTTCCATCCAACCTCTCACCCCTTGTAATACTCCCACCCCATTTCGGCCTCCACTTTTTTCTGGCCACTACTTCTCTCCGGTCTCCCATCCCGTAATCAGCCTCCCACCCCATTTTGGCCTCCACTTTATTCAGGCCTCTACTTCCCTCCAGCCTCTCGCCTCTTGTGATCCTCCCACCCCATTTCAGCCACCACTTTTTTCTGGCTTCTACTTCCCTCCAGCCTCCCACCCCTTGTGATCCTCCCACCCCATTTTGGCCTCCACTTTTCTCTGGCCTCTACTTCCCTCCGGCCTCCCACCCCGTTTCAGCCTCCCACCCCATTTTGGCCTCCACTTTCCTCTGCCCTCTACTTCCCTCCGACCTCCCACCCCGTTTCAGCCTCCCACCCCGTTTCGGCCTCCACTTTTTTCTGGCCTCTGCTTCCGTCCAGACTCCCACCCCGTTTTTCAGCCTCCCACCCCATTTTGGTCCACTCTTTTCTGGCCTCTAGTTCCCTCTGGCCTCCCACCCCATTTCAGCCTCGCACCCCATTTCACTGTCCACTTTTCTCTGGCCTCTACTTCCCTCCGGCCTCCCACCCTGTTTCAGCCTGGCACCTCTTTTCGAACTCCACTTTTCTCTGGCCTCTAATTCCCTCCAGCCTCTCACCCCGTTTCAGCCTTCCATCCCTTTTCAGACTCCACTTTTTTCTCCGGTCTCTACTTTCCTCCGGCCTCCCAGCCCGTTTCAGCCTCCCACCCCATTTTGGCCTCCACTTTTTTCTGGCTTCTACTCCCCTCCGGCCTCCCACCCCTTGTGATCCTCCCACCCCATTTCGGCCTACACTTTTTTCTGGCCTCTACGTCCCTCCAGCCTCCCACCCCTTTTTGGCCTCCACTTTTTTCTGGCCTCTACTTCCCTCCGGCCTTCCACCCCTTGTGATCCTCCCACCCTATTATGGCTTCCACTTTTTTCTGGCCTATACTTCCCTCCGGCCTCTCACTCCGTTTCAGTCTCCCACCCCATATCGGCCTCCACTTTTTTCTCTGGCCTCTACTTCCCTCTGGCCTCCCACCCCGTTTCAGATTCCCATTCCATTTTGGCCTACACATTTTTCGGGCCTCTACTTCCCTCCGTCCTCCCACCCCTTCTGATCCTCCCACCCCATTTTGGCCTCCACTTTCCTCTGGCCTCTACTTCCCTCCGGCCTCCCACCCCGTTTCGGCCTCCCACCCCGTTTCGGCCTCCACTTCTTTCTGGCCTCTGCTTCCCTCTGGCCTCCCACCCCGTTTCAGCCTCCCACCCCATTTCAGCCTCCACTTTTTTCTCCAGCCTCTACTTCCCTCCATCCTCCCCATTTCGGCCTCCACTTTTTTCTGGCCTCTACTTCCATCCAACCTCTCACCCCTTGTAATACTCCCACCCCATTTCGGCCTCCACTTTTTTCTGGCCTCTACTTCTCTCCGGTCTCCCATCCCGTAATCAGCCTCCCACCCCATTTTGGCCTCCACTTTATTCAGGCCTCTACTTCCCTCCAGCCTCTCGCCTCTTGTGATCCTCCCACCCCATTTCAGCCACCACTTTTTTCTGGCTTCTACTTCCCTCCAGCCTCCCACCCCTTGTGATCCTCCCACCCCATTTTGGCCTCCACTTTTCTCTGGCCTCTACTTCCCTCCGGCCTCCCACCCCGTTTCAGCCTCCCACCCCATTTTGGCCTCCACTTTCCTCTGGCCTCTACTTCCCTCCGGCCTCCCACCCCGTTTCAGCCTCCCACCCCGTTTCGGCCTCCACTTTTTTCTGGCCTCTGCTTCCGTCCAGACTCCCACCCCGTTTTTCAGCCTCCCACCCCATTTTGGTCCACTCTTTTCTGGCCTCTAGGTCCCTCTGGCCTCCCACCCCATTTCAGCCTCGCACCCCATTTCACTGTCCACTTTTCTCTGGCCTCTACTTCCCTCCGGCCTCCCACCCTGTTTCAGCCTGGCACCTCTTTTCGAACTCCACTTTTCTCTGGCCTCTAATTCCCTCCAGCCTCTCACCCCGTTTCAGCCTTCCATCCCTTTTCAGACTCCACTTTTTTCTCCGGTCTCTACTTTCCTCCGGCCTCCCAGCCCGTTTCAGCCTCCCACCCCATTTTGGCCTCCACTTTTTTCTGGCTTCTACTCCCCTCCGGCCTCCCACCCCTTGTGATCCTCCCACCCCATTTCGGCCTACACTTTTTTCTGGCCTCTACGTCCCTCCAGCCTCCCACCCCTTTTTGGCCTCCACTTTTTTCTGGCCTCTACTTCCCTCCGGCCTTCCACCCCTTGTGATCCTCCCACCCTATTATGGCTTCCACTTTTTTCTGGCCTATACTTCCCTCCGGCCTCTCACTCTGTTTCAGTCTCCCACCCCATATCGGCCTCCACTTTTTTCTCTGGCCTCTACTTCCCTCTGGCCTCCCACCCCGTTTCAGATTCCCATTCCATTTTGGCCTCCACATTTTTCGGGCCTCTACTTCCCTCCGGCCTCCCACCCCGTTTTAGCCTCCCATGCCGTTTTGGCCTTTGCTTTTTTATGGCCTCTACTTCCCTCCGTCCTCCCACCCCTTGTGATCCTCCCACCCCATTTTGGCCTCCACTTTCCTCTGGCCTCTACTTCCCTCCGGCCTCCCACCCCGTTTCGGCCTCCCACCCCGTTTCGGCCTCCACTTCTTTCTGGCCTCTGCTTCCCTCTGGCCTCCCACCCCGTTTCAGCCTCCCACCCCATTTCAGCCTCCACTTTTTTCTCCAGCCTCTACTTCCCTCCATCCTCCCCATTTCGGCCTCCACTTTTTTCTGGCCTCTACTTCCATCCAACCTCTCACCCCTTGTAATACTCCCACCCCATTTCAGCCTCCACTTTTTTCTGGCCTCTACTTCTCTCCGGTCTCCCATCCCGTAATCAGCCTCCCACCCCATTTTGGCCTCCACTTTATTCAGGCCTCTACTTCCCTCCAGCCTCTCGCCTCTTGTGATCCTCCCACCCCATTTCAGCCACCACTTTTTTCTGGCTTCTACTTCCCTCCAGCCTCCCACCCCTTGTGATCCTCCCACCCCATTTTGGCCTCCACTTTTCTCTGGCCTCTACTTCCCTCCGGCCTCCCACCCCGTTTCAGCCTCCCACCCCATTTTGGCCTCCACTTTCCTCTGGCCTCTACTTCCCTCCGGCCTCCCACCCCGTTTCAGCCTCCCACCCCGTTTCGGCCTCCACTTTTTTCTGGCCTCTGCTTCCGTCCAGACTCCCACCCCGTTTTTCAGCCTCCCACCCCATTTTGGTCCACTCTTTTCTGGCCTCTAGGTCCCTCTGGCCTCCCACCCCATTTCAGCCTCGCACCCCATTTCACTGTCCACTTTTCTCTGGCCTCTACTTCCCTCCGGCCTCCCACCCTGTTTCAGCCTGGCACCTCTTTTCGAACTCCACTTTTCTCTGGCCTCTAATTCCCTCCAGCCTCTCACCCCGTTTCAGCCTTCCATCCCTTTTCAGACTCCACTTTTTTCTCCGGTCTCTACTTTCCTCCGGCCTCCCAGCCCGTTTCAGCCTCCCACCCCATTTTGGCCTCCACTTTTTTCTGGCTTCTACTCCCCTCCGGCCTCCCACCCCTTGTGATCCTCCCACCCCATTTCGGCCTACACTTTTTTCTGGCCTCTACGTCCCTCCAGCCTCCCACCCCTTTTTGGCCTCCACTTTTTTCTGGCCTCTACTTCCCTCCGGCCTTCCACCCCTTGTGATCCTCCCACCCTATTATGGCTTCCACTTTTTTCTGGCCTATACTTCCCTCCGGCCTCTCACTCCGTTTCAGTCTCCCACCCCATATCGGCCTCCACTTTTTTCTCCGGCCTCTACTTCCCTCCGGCCTCCCACCCCGTTTCGGCCTCCACTTCTTTCTGGCCTCTGCTTCTCTCCGGACTCCCACCCCGTTTCGGCCTCCCATCCCGTTTCAGCATCCCACCCCATTTCGGCCTCCACTTTTTTCTCTGGCCTCTACTTCCCTGTGGCCTCCCACCCCGTTTCAGATTCCCATTCCATTTTGGCCTACACATTTTTCGGGCCTCTACTTCCCTCCGGCCTCCCACCCCGTTTTAGCCTCCCATGCCGTTTTGGCCTTTGCTTTTTTATGGCCTCTACTTCCCTCCAGCCTCCCACCCCTTGTGATCCTCCCACCCCATTTTGGCCTCCACTTTCCTCTGGCCTCTACTTCCCTCCAGCCTCCCACCCCGTTTCAGCCTCCACTTCTTTCCGGCCTCCCACCCCGTTTCGGCCTCCACTTCTTTCTGGCCTCTGCTTCCCTCTGGCCTCCCACCCCGTTTCAGCCTCCCACCCCATTTCAGCCTCCACTTTTTTCTCCAGCCTCTACTTCCCTCCATCCTCCCACCCCATTTCGGCCTCCACTTTTTTCTGGCCTCTACTTCTCTCCGGTCTCCCATCCCGTAATCAGCCTCCCACCCCATTTTGGCCTCCACTTTATTCAGGCCTCTACTTCCCTCCAGCCTCTCGCCTCTTGTGATCCTCCCACCCCATTTCAGCCTCCACTTTTTTCTGGCTTCTACTTCCCTCCAGCCTCCCACCCCTTGTGATCCTCCCACCCCATTTTGGCCTCCACTTTTCTCTGGCCTCTACTTCCCTCTGGCCTCCCACCCCGTTTCAGCCTCCCACCCCGTTTCGGCCTCCACTTTTTTCTGGCCTCTGCTTCCGTCCAGACTCCCACCCCGTTTTTCAGCCTCCCACCCCATTTTGGTCCACTCTTTTCTGGCCTCTAGTTCCCTCTGGCCTCCCACCCCATTTCAGCCTCGCGCCCCATTTCACTGTCCACTTTTCTCTGGCCTCTACTTCCCTCCGGCCTCCCACCCTGTTTCAGATTCCCATTGCATTTTGGCCTACACATTTTTCGGGCCTCTATATCCCTCCGGCCTCCCACCCGGTTTTAGCCTCCCATGCCGTTTTGGCCTTTGCTTTTTTATGGTCTCTACTTCCCTCCAGCCTCCCACCCCTTGTGATCCTCCCACCCCATTTTGGCCTCCACTTCCCTCTGGCCTCTACTTCCCTCCGGCCTCCCACCCCATTTCAGCCTCCCGCCCCGTTTCGGTCTGCACTTTTTTCTGGCCTCTGCTTCCCTCCGGCCTCCCACCCCGTTTCAGCCTCCCACCCCATTTCGGCCTCCACTTTTTTCTCCAGCCTCTACTTCCCTCCATCCTCCCACCCCATTTTGGCCTCCACTTTATTCAGGCCTCTACTTCCCTCCAGCCTCTTGCCTCTTGTGATCCTCCCACCCCATTTCAGCCTCCACTTTTTTCTGGCTTCTACTTCCCTCCGGCCTCCCACCCCGTTTTAGCCTCCCATGCCGTTTTGGCCTTTACTTTTTTCTGGCTTCTACTTCCCTCCAGCCTCCCACCCCTTGTGATCCTCCCACCCCATTTTGGCCTCCACTTTTCTCTGGCCTCTACTTCCCTCTGGCCTCCCACCCCGTTTCAGCCTCCCACCCCATTTTGGCCTCCACTTTCCTCTGCCCTCTACTTCCCTCCGACCTCCCACCCCGTTTCAGCCTTCCACCCCGTTTCGGCCTCCACTTTTTTCTGGCCTCTGCTTCCGTCCAGACTCCCACCCCGTTTTTCAGCCTCCCACCCCATTTTGGTCCACTCTTTTCTGGCCTCTAGTTCCCTCTGGCCTCCCACCCCATTTCAGCCTCGCACCCCATTTCACTGTCCACTTTTCTCTGGCCTCTACTTCCCTCCGGCCTCCCACCCTGTTTCAGCCTGGCACCTCTTTTCGAACTCCACTTTTCTCTGGCCTCTAATTCCCTCCAGCCTCTCACCCCGTTTCAGCCTTCCATCCCTTTTCAGACTCCACTTTTTTCTCCGGTCTCTACTTTCCTCCGGCCTCCCAGCCCGTTTCAGCCTCCCACCCCATTTTGGCCTCCACTTTTTTCTGGCTTCTACTCCCCTCCGGCCTCCCACCCCTTGTGATCCTCCCACCCCATTTCGGCCTACACTTTTTTCTGGCCTCTACGTCCCTCCAGCCTCCCACCCCTTTTTGGCCTCCACTTTTTTCTGGCCTCTACTTCCCTCCGGCCTCCCACCCCTTGTGATCCTCCCACCCCATTTCGGCCTACACTTTTTTCTGGCCTCTACGTCCCTCCAGCCTCCCACCCCTTTTTGGCCTCCACTTTTTTCTGGCCTCTACTTCCCTCCGGCCTTCCACCCCTTGTGATCCTCCCACCCTATTATGGCTTCCACTTTTTTCTGGCCTATACTTCCCTCCGGCCTCTCACTCCGTTTCAGTCTCCCACCCCATACCGGCCTCCACTTTTTTCTCTGGCCTCTACTTCCCTCTGGCCTCCCACCCTGTTTCAGATTCCCATTCCATTTTGGCCTACACATTTTTCTGGCCTCTACTTCCCTCTGGCCTCCCACCCTGTTTCAGATTCCCATTCCACTTTGGCCTACACATTTTTCGGGCCTCTACTTCCCTCCGGCCTCCCACCCCGTTTTAGCCTCCCATGCCGTTTTAGCCTTTGCTTTTTTATGGCCTCTACTTCCCTCCAGCCTCCCACCCCTTGTGATCCTCCCACCCCATTTTGGCCTCCACTTTCCTCTGGCCTCTACTTCCCTCCGGCCTCCCACCCCGTTTCAGCCTCCACTTCTTTCTGGCCTCTGCTTCCCTCCGGACTCCCACCCCGTTTCAGCCTCCCACCCCATTTCGGCCTCCACATTTTTCTCCAGCCTCTACTTCCCTCCATCCTCCCACCCCATTTCGGCCTCCACTTTTTTCTGGGCTCTACTTCCCTCCGGCCTCCCACCCCATTTTGGCCTCCACTTTCCTCTGGCCTCTACTTCCCTCCGGCCTCCCACCCCGTTTCAGCCTCCCACCCCGTTTCGGCCTCCACTTTTTTCTGGCCTCTGCTTCCGTCCAGACTCCCACCCCGTTTTTCAGCCTCCCACCCCATTTTGGTCCACTCTTTTCTGGCCTCTAGTTCCCTCTGGCCTCCCACCCCATTTCAGCCTCGCACCCCATTTCACTGTCCACTTTTCTCTGGCCTCTACTTCCCTCCGGCCTCCCACCCTGTTTCAGCCTGGCACCTCTTTTCGAACTCCACTTTTCTCTGGCCTCTAATTCCCTCCAGCCTCTCACCCCGTTTCAGCCTTCCATCCCTTTTCAGACTCCACTTTTTTCTCCGGTCTCTACTTTCCTCCGGCCTCCCAGCCCGTTTCAGCCTCCCACCCCATTTTGGCCTCCACTTTTTTCTGGCTTCTACTCCCCTCCGGCCTCCCACCCCTTGTGATCCTCCCACCCCATTTCGGCCTACACTTTTTTCTGGCCTCTACGTCCCTCCAGCCTCCCACCCCTTTTTGGCCTCCACTTTTTTCTGGCCTCTACTTCCCTCTGGCCTTCCACCCCTTGTGATCCTCCCACCCTATTATGGCTTCCACTTTTTTCTGGCCTATACTTCCCTCCGGCCTCTCACTCCGTTTCAGTCTCCCACCCCATATCGGCCTCCACTTTTTTCTCTGGCCTCTACTTCCCTCTGGCCTCCCACCCCGTTTCAGATTCCCATTCCATTTTGGCCTACACATTTTTCGGGCCTCTACTTCCCTCCGGCCTCCCACCCCGTTTTAGCCTCCCATGCCGTTTTGGCCTTTGCTTTTTTATGGCCTCTACTTCCCTCCAGCCTCCCACCCCTTGTGATCCTCCCACCCCATCTTGGCCTCCACTTTCCTCTGGCCTCTACTTCCCTCCGGCCTCCCACCCCGTTTCGGCCTCCACTTCTTTCTGGCTTCTGCTTCTCTCCGGACTCCCACCCCGTTTCAGCCTCCCACCCCATTACGGCCTCCACTTTTTTCTCCAGCCTCTACTTCCCTCCATCCTCCGACCCCATTTCGGCCTCCACTTTTTTCTGGCCTCTACTTCTCTCCGGTCTCCCATCTGTAATCAGCCTCCCACCCCATTTTGGCCTCCACTTTATTAAGGCCTCTACTTCCCTCCAGCCTCTCGCCTCTTGTGATCCTCCCACCCCATTTCAGCCTCCACTTTTTTCTGGCTTCTACTTCCCTCTGGCCTCCCACCCTGTTTTAGCCTCCCATGCCGTTTTGGCCTTTACTTTTTTCTGGCCTCTACTTCCCTCTGGCCTCCCACCCCTTGTGATCCTCCCACCCCATTTTGGCCTCCACTTTTCTCTGGCCTCTACTTCCCTCCGGCCTCCCACCCCGTTTCAGCCTCCCACCCCATTTTGGCCTCCACTTTCCTCTGGCCTCTACTTCCCTCCGGCCTCCCACCCCGTTTCGGCCTCCCACCCCGTTTCAGCCTCCCACCCCGTTTCGGCCTCCACTTTTTTCTGGCCTCTGCTTCTGTCCAGACTCCCACCCTGTTTCAGCCTGCCACCCCATTTTTGTCCACTCTTTTCTGGCCTCTAGTTCCCTCTGGCCTCCCACCCCATTTCAGCCTCGCACCCCATTTCACTGTCCACTTTTCTCTGGCCTCTACTTCCCTCCGGCCTCCCACCCTGTTTCAGCCTTCCATCCCTTTTCAGACTCCACTTTTTTCTCCGGTCTCTACTTTCCTCCGGCCTCCCAGCCCGTTTCAGCCTCCCACCCCATTTTGGCCTCCACTTTTTTCTGGCTTCTACTCCCCTCCGGCCTCCCACCCCTTGTGATCCTCCCACCCCATTTCGGCCTACACTTTTTTCTGGCCTCTACGTCCCTCCAGCCTCCCACCCCTTTTTGGCCTCCACATTTTTCGGGCCTCTACTTCCCTCCGGCCTCCCACCCCGTTTTAGCCTCCCATGCCGTTTTGGCCTTTGCTTTTTTATGGCCTCTACTTCCCTCCGTCCTCCCACCCCTTGTGATCCTCCCACCCCATTTTGGCCTCCACTTTCCTCTGGCCTCTACTTCCCTCCGGCCTCCCACCCCGTTTCGGCCTCCCACCCCGTTTCGGCCTCCACTTCTTTCTGGCCTCTGCTTCCCTCTGGCCTCCCACCCCGTTTCAGCCTCCCACCCCATTTCAGCCTCCACTTTTTTCTCCAGCCTCTACTTCCCTCCATCCTCCCCATTTCGGCCTCCACTTTTTTCTGGCCTCTACTTCCATCCAACCTCTCACCCCTTGTAATACTCCCACCCCATTTCGGCCTCCACTTTTTTCTGGCCTCTACTTCTCTCCGGTCTCCCATCCCGTAATCAGCCTCCCACCCCATTTTGGCCTCCACTTTATTCAGGCCTCTACTTCCCTCCAGCCTCTTGCCTCTTGTGATCCTCCCACCCCATTTCAGCCTCCACTTTTTTCTGGCTTCTACTTCCCTCCGGCCTCCCATCCCGTTTTAGCCTCCCATGCCGTTTTGGCCTTTACTTTTTTCTGGCTTCTACTTCCCTCCAGCCTCCCACCCCTTGTGATCCTCCCACCCCATTTTGGCCTCCACTTTTCTCTGGCCTCTACTTCCCTCCGGCCTCCCACCCCGTTTCAGCCTCCCACCCCATTTTGGCCTCCACTTTCCTCTGGCCTCTACTTCCCTCCGGCCTCCCACCCCGTTTCAGCCTCCCACCCCGTTTCGGCCTCCACTTTTTTCTGGCCTCTGCTTCCGTCCAGACTCCCACCCCGTTTTTCAGCCTCTCACCCCATTTTGGTCCACTCTTTTCTGGCCTCTAGTTCCCTCTGGCCTCCCACCCCATTTCAGCCTCGCGCCCCATTTCACTGTCCACTTTTCTCTGGCCTCTACTTCCCTCCGGCCTCCCACCCTGTTTCAGATTCCCATTGCATTTTGGCCTACACATTTTTCGGGCCTCTATATCCCTCCGGCATCCCACCCGGTTTTAGCCTCCCATGCCGTTTTGGCCTTTGCTTTTTTATGGCCTCTACTTCCCTCCAGCCTCTTGCCTCTTGTGATCCTCCCACCCCATTTCAGCCTCCACTTTTCTCTGGCCTCTACTTCCCTCTGGCCTCCCACCCCGTTTCAGCCTCCCACCCCGTTTCGGCCTCCACTTTTTTCTGGCCTCTGCTTCCGTCCAGACTCCCACCCCGTTTTTCAGCCTCCCACCCCATTTTGGTCCACTCTTTTCTGGCCTCTAGTTCCCTCTGGCCTCCCACCCCATTTCAGCCTCGCACCCCATTTCACTGTCCACTTTTCTCTGGCCTCTACTTCCCTCCGGCCTCCCACCCTGTTTCAGCCTGGCACCTCTTTTCGAACTCCACTTTTCTCTGGCCTCTAATTCCCTCCAGCCTCTCACCCCGTTTCAGCCTTCCATCCCTTTTCAGACTCCACTTTTTTCTCCGGTCTCTACTTTCCTCCGGCCTCCCAGCCCGTTTCAGCCTCCCACCCCATTTTGGCCTCCACTTTTTTCTGGCTTCTACTCCCCTCCGGCCTCCCACCCCTTGTGATCCTCCCACCCCATTTCGGCCTACACTTTTTTCTGGCCTCTACGTCCTTCCAGCCTCCCACCCCTTTTTGGCCTCCACTTTTTTCTGGCCTCTACTTCCCTCCGGCCTTCCACCCCTTGTGATCCTCCCACCCTATTAT
This sequence comes from Strix aluco, assembly GCF_031877795.1. Classification (NCBI taxonomy): domain Eukaryota; kingdom Metazoa; phylum Chordata; class Aves; order Strigiformes; family Strigidae; genus Strix; species Strix aluco. The sequence continues at coordinate 115,310 of NC_133936.1, read as the reverse complement.
GGCTTCCACTTTTTTCTGGCCTATACTTCCCTCCGGCCTCTCACTCCGTTTCAGTCTCCCACCCCATATCGGCCTCCACTTTTTTCTCTGGCCTCTACTTCCCTCTGGCCTCCCACCCTGTTTCAGATTCCCATTCCATTTTGGCCTACACATTTTTCGGGCCTCTACTTCCCTCCGGCCTCCCACCCCGTTTTAGCCTCCCATGCCGTTTTGGCCTTTGCTTTTTTATGGCCTCTACTTCCCTCCGTCCTCCCACCCCATTTTGGCCTCCACTTTCCTCTGGCCTCTACTTCCCTCCGGCCTCCCACCCCGTTTCGGCCTCCCACCCCGTTTCGGCCTCCACTTCTTTCTGGCCTCTGCTTCCCTCTGGCCTCCCACCCCGTTTCAGCCTCCCACCCCATTTCAGCCTCCACTTTTTTCTCCAGCCTCTACTTCCCTCCATCCTCCCCATTTCGGCCTCCACTTTTTTCTGGCCTCTACTTCCATCCAACCTCTCACCCCTTGTAATACTCCCACCCCATTTCGGCCTCCACTTTTTTCTGGCCTCTACTTCTCTCCGGTCTCCCATCCCGTAATCAGCCTCCCACCCCATTTTGGCCTCCACTTTATTCAGGCCTCTACTTCCCTCCAGCCTCTCGCCTCTTGTGATCCTCCCACCCCATTTCAGCCACCACTTTTTTCTGGCTTCTACTTCCCTCCAGCCTCCCACCCCTTGTGATCCTCCCACCCCATTTTGGCCTCCACTTTTCTCTGGCCTCTACTTCCCTCCGGCCTCCCACCCCGTTTCAGCCTCCCACCCCATTTTGGCCTCCACTTTCCTCTGGCCTCTACTTCCCTCCGGCCTCCCACCCCGTTTCAGCCTCCCACCCCGTTTCGGCCTCCACTTTTTTCTGGCCTCTGCTTCCGTCCAGACTCCCACCCCGTTTTTCAGCCTCCCACCCCATTTTGGTCCACTCTTTTCTGGCCTCTAGGTCCCTCTGGCCTCCCACCCCATTTCAGCCTCGCACCCCATTTCACTGTCCACTTTTCTCTGGCCTCTACTTCCCTCCGGCCTCCCACCCCGTTTCAGCCTCCCACCCCATTTTGGCCTCCACTTTCCTCTGGCCTCTACTTCCCTCCGGCCTCCCACCCCGTTTCAGCCTCCCACCCCGTTTCGGCCTCCACTTTTTTCTGGCCTCTGCTTCCGTCCAGACTCCCACCCCGTTTTTCAGCCTCCCACCCCATTTTGGTCCACTCTTTTCTGGCCTCTAGTTCCCTCTGGCCTCCCACCCCATTTCAGCCTCGCGCCCCATTTCACTGTCCACTTTTCTCTGGCCTCTACTTCCCTCCGGCCTCCCACCCTGTTTCAGATTCCCATTGCATTTTGGCCTACACATTTTTCGGGCCTCTATATCCCTCCGGCCTCCCACCCGGTTTTAGCCTCCCATGCCGTTTTGGCCTTTGCTTTTTTATGGCCTCTACTTCCCTCCAGCCTCCCACCCCTTGTGATCCTCCCACCCCATTTTGGCCTCCGCTTCCCTCTGGCCTCTACTTCCCTCCGGCCTCCCACCCCATTTCGGCCTCCCGCCCCGTTTCGGTCTGCACTTTTTTCTGGCCTCTGCTTCCCTCCGGCCTCCCACCCCGTTTCAGCCTCCCACCCCATTTCGGCCTCCACTTTTTTCTCCAGCCTCTACTTCCCTCCATCCTCCCACCCCATTTTGGCCTCCACTTTATTCAGGCCTCTACTTCCCTCCAGCCTCTTGCCTCTTGTGATCCTCCCACCCCATTTCAGCCTCCACTTTTTTCTGGCTTCTACTTCCCTCCGGCCTCCCACCCCGTTTTAGCCTCCCATGCCGTTTTGGCCTTTACTTTTTTCTGGCTTCTACTTCCCTCCAGCCTCCCACCCCTTGTGATCCTCCCACCCCATTTTGGCCTCCACTTTTCTCTGGCCTCTACTTCCCTCCGGCCTCCCACCCCGTTTCAGCCTCCCACCCCATTTTGGCCTCCACTTTCCTCTGGCCTCTACTTCCCTCCGGCCTCCCACCCCGTTTCAGCCTCCCACCCCGTTTCGGCCTCCACTTTTTTCTGGCCTCTGCTTCCGTCCAGACTCCCACCCCGTTTTTCAGCCTCCCACCCCATTTTGGTCCACTCTTTTCTGGCCTCTAGTTCCCTCTGGCCTCCCACCCCATTTCAGCCTCGCACCCCATTTCACTGTCCACTTTTCTCTGGCCTCTACTTCCCTCCGGCCTCCCACCCTGTTTCAGCCTGGCACCTCTTTTCGAACTCCACTTTTCTCTGGCCTCTAATTCCCTCCAGCCTCTCACCCCGTTTCAGCCTTCCATCCCTTTTCAGACTCCACTTTTTTCTCCGGTCTCTACTTTCCTCCGGCCTCCCAGCCCGTTTCAGCCTCCCACCCCATTTTGGCCTCCACTTTTTTCTGGCTTCTACTCCCCTCCGGCCTCCCACCCCTTGTGATCCTCCCACCCCATTTCGGCCTACACTTTTTTCTGGCCTCTACGTCCTTCCAGCCTCCCACCCCTTTTTGGCCTCCACTTTTTTCTGGCCTCTACTTCCCTCCGGCCTTCCACCCCTTGTGATCCTCCCACCCTATTATGGCTTCCACTTTTTTCTGGCCTATACTTCCCTCCGGCCTCTCACTCCGTTTCAGTCTCCCACCCCATATCGGCCTCCACTTTTTTCTCTGGCCTCTACTTCCCTCCGGCCTCCCACCCCGTTTCGGCCTCCCACCCCGTTTCGGCCTCCACTTTTTTCTGGCCTCTGCTTCTCTCCGGACTCCCACCCCGTTTCGGCCTCCCATCCCGTTTCAGCATCCCACCCCATTTCGGCCTCCACTTTTTTCTCTGGCCTCTACTTCCCTCCGGCCTCCCACCCCGTTTCAGATTCCCATTCCATTTTGGCCTACACATTTTTCGGGCCTCTACTTCCCTCCGGCCTCCCACCCCGTTTTAGCCTCCCATGCCGTTTTGGCCTTTGCTTTTTTATGGCCTCTACTTCCCTCCAGCCTCCCACCCCTTGTGATCCTCCCACCCCATTTTGGCCTCCACTTTCCTCTGGCCTCTACTTCCCTCCAGCCTCCCACCCCGTTTCAGCCTCCACTTCTTTCCGGCCTCCCACCCCGTTTCGGCCTCCACTTCTTTCTGGCCTCTGCTTCCCTCTGGCCTCCCACCCCGTTTCAGCCTCCCACCCCATTTCAGCCTCCACTTTTTTCTCCAGCCTCTACTTCCCTCCATCCTCCCACCCCATTTCGGCCTCCACTTTTTTCTGGCCTCTACTTCTCTCCGGTCTCCCATCCCGTAATCAGCCTCCCACCCCATTTTGGCCTCCACTTTATTCAGGCCTCTACTTCCCTCCAGCCTCTCGCCTCTTGTGATCCTCCCACCCCATTTCAGCCTCCACTTTTTTCTGGCTTCTACTTCCCTCCAGCCTCCCACCCCTTGTGATCCTCCCACCCCATTTTGGCCTCCACTTTTCTCTGGCCTCTACTTCCCTCTGGCCTCCCACCCCGTTTCAGCCTCCCACCCCGTTTCGGCCTCCACTTTTTTCTGGCCTCTGCTTCCGTCCAGACTCCCACCCCGTTTTTCAGCCTCCCACCCCATTTTGGTCCACTCTTTTCTGGCCTCTAGTTCCCTCTGGCCTCCCACCCCATTTCAGCCTCGCGCCCCATTTCACTGTCCACTTTTCTCTGGCCTCTACTTCCCTCCGGCCTCCCACCCTGTTTCAGATTCCCATTGCATTTTGGCCTACACATTTTTCGGGCCTCTATATCCCTCCGGCCTCCCACCCGGTTTTAGCCTCCCATGCCGTTTTGGCCTTTGCTTTTTTATGGTCTCTACTTCCCTCCAGCCTCCCACCCCTTGTGATCCTCCCACCCCATTTTGGCCTCCACTTCCCTCTGGCCTCTACTTCCCTCCGGCCTCCCACCCCATTTCAGCCTCCCGCCCCGTTTCGGTCTGCACTTTTTTCTGGCCTCTGCTTCCCTCCGGCCTCCCACCCCGTTTCAGCCTCCCACCCCATTTCGGCCTCCACTTTTTTCTCCAGCCTCTACTTCCCTCCATCCTCCCACCCCATTTTGGCCTCCACTTTATTCAGGCCTCTACTTCCCTCCAGCCTCTTGCCTCTTGTGATCCTCCCACCCCATTTCAGCCTCCACTATTTTCTGGCTTCTACTTCCCTCCGGCCTCCCACCCCGTTTTAGCCTCCCATGCCGTTTTGGCCTTTACTTTTTTCTGGCTTCTACTTCCCTCCAGCCTCCCACCCCTTGTGATCCTCCCACCCCATTTTGGCCTCCACTTTTCTCTGGCCTCTACTTCCCTCTGGCCTCCCACCCCGTTTCAGCCTCCCACCCCATTTTGGCCTCCACTTTCCTCTGCCCTCTACTTCCCTCCGACCTCCCACCCCGTTTCAGCCTTCCACCCCGTTTCGGCCTCCACTTTTTTCTGGCCTCTGCTTCCGTCCAGACTCCCACCCCGTTTTTCAGCCTCCCACCCCATTTTGGTCCACTCTTTTCTGGCCTCTAGTTCCCTCTGGCCTCCCACCCCATTTCAGCCTCGCACCCCATTTCACTGTCCACTTTTCTCTGGCCTCTACTTCCCTCCGGCCTCCCACCCTGTTTCAGCCTGGCACCTCTTTTCGAACTCCACTTTTCTCTGGCCTCTAATTCCCTCCAGCCTCTCACCCCGTTTCAGCCTTCCATCCCTTTTCAGACTCCACTTTTTTCTCCGGTCTCTACTTTCCTCCGGCCTCCCAGCCCGTTTCAGCCTCCCACCCCATTTTGGCCTCCACTTTTTTCTGGCTTCTACTCCCCTCCGGCCTCCCACCCCTTGTGATCCTCCCACCCCATTTCGGCCTACACTTTTTTCTGGCCTCTACGTCCCTCCAGCCTCCCACCCCTTTTTGGCCTCCACTTTTTTCTGGCCTCTACTTCCCTCCGGCCTCCCACCCCTTGTGATCCTCCCACCCCATTTCGGCCTACACTTTTTTCTGGCCTCTACGTCCCTCCAGCCTCCCACCCCTTTTTGGCCTCCACTTTTTTCTGGCCTCTACTTCCCTCCGGCCTTCCACCCCTTGTGATCCTCCCACCCTATTATGGCTTCCACTTTTTTCTGGCCTATACTTCCCTCCGGCCTCTCACTCCGTTTCAGTCTCCCACCCCATACCGGCCTCCACTTTTTTCTCTGGCCTCTACTTCCCTCTGGCCTCCCACCCTGTTTCAGATTCCCATTCCATTTTGGCCTACACATTTTTCTGGCCTCTACTTCCCTCTGGCCTCCCACCCTGTTTCAGATTCCCATTCCACTTTGGCCTACACATTTTTCGGGCCTCTACTTCCCTCCGGCCTCCCACCCCGTTTTAGCCTCCCATGCCGTTTTAGCCTTTGCTTTTTTATGGCCTCTACTTCCCTCCAGCCTCCCACCCCTTGTGATCCTCCCACCCCATTTTGGCCTCCACTTTCCTCTGGCCTCTACTTCCCTCCGGCCTCCCACCCCGTTTCAGCCTCCACTTCTTTCTGGCCTCTGCTTCCCTCCGGACTCCCACCCCGTTTCAGCCTCCCACCCCATTTCGGCCTCCACATTTTTCTCCAGCCTCTACTTCCCTCCATCCTCCCACCCCATTTCGGCCTCCACTTTTTTCTGGGCTCTACTTCCCTCCGGCCTCCCACCCCATTTTGGCCTCCACTTTCCTCTGGCCTCTACTTCCCTCCGGCCTCCCACCCCGTTTCAGCCTCCCACCCCGTTTCGGCCTCCACTTTTTTCTGGCCTCTGCTTCCGTCCAGACTCCCACCCCGTTTTTCAGCCTCCCACCCCATTTTGGTCCACTCTTTTCTGGCCTCTAGTTCCCTCTGGCCTCCCACCCCATTTCAGCCTCGCACCCCATTTCACTGTCCACTTTTCTCTGGCCTCTACTTCCCTCCGGCCTCCCACCCTGTTTCAGCCTGGCACCTCTTTTCGAACTCCACTTTTCTCTGGCCTCTAATTCCCTCCAGCCTCTCACCCCGTTTCAGCCTTCCATCCCTTTTCAGACTCCACTTTTTTCTCCGGTCTCTACTTTCCTCCGGCCTCCCAGCCCGTTTCAGCCTCCCACCCCATTTTGGCCTCCACTTTTTTCTGGCTTCTACTCCCCTCCGGCCTCCCACCCCTTGTGATCCTCCCACCCCATTTCGGCCTACACTTTTTTCTGGCCTCTACGTCCCTCCAGCCTCCCACCCCTTTTTGGCCTCCACTTTTTTCTGGCCTCTACTTCCCTCCGGCCTTCCACCCCTTGTGATCCTCCCACCCTATTATGGCTTCCACTTTTTTCTGGCCTATACTTCCCTCCGGCCTCTCACTCCGTTTCAGTCTCCCACCCCATATCGGCCTCCACTTTTTTCTCTGGCCTCTACTTCCCTCTGGCCTCCCACCCCGTTTCAGATTCCCATTCCATTTTGGCCTACACATTTTTCGGGCCTCTACTTCCCTCCGGCCTCCCACCCCGTTTTAGCCTCCCATGCCGTTTTGGCCTTTGCTTTTTTATGGCCTCTACTTCCCTCCAGCCTCCCACCCCTTGTGATCCTCCCACCCCATCTTGGCCTCCACTTTCCTCTGGCCTCTACTTCCCTCCGGCCTCCCACCCCGTTTCGGCCTCCACTTCTTTCTGGCTTCTGCTTCTCTCCGGACTCCCACCCCGTTTCAGCCTCCCACCCCATTACGGCCTCCACTTTTTTCTCCAGCCTCTACTTCCCTCCATCCTCCGACCCCATTTCGGCCTCCACTTTTTTCTGGCCTCTACTTCTCTCCGGTCTCCCATCTGTAATCAGCCTCCCACCCCATTTTGGCCTCCACTTTATTAAGGCCTCTACTTCCCTCCAGCCTCTCGCCTCTTGTGATCCTCCCACCCCATTTCAGCCTCCACTTTTTTCTGGCTTCTACTTCCCTCTGGCCTCCCACCCTGTTTTAGCCTCCCATGCCGTTTTGGCCTTTACTTTTTTCTGGCCTCTACTTCCCTCTGGCCTCCCACCCCTTGTGATCCTCCCACCCCATTTTGGCCTCCACTTTTCTCTGGCCTCTACTTCCCTCCGGCCTCCCACCCCGTTTCAGCCTCCCACCCCATTTTGGCCTCCACTTTCCTCTGGCCTCTACTTCCCTCCGGCCTCCCACCCCGTTTCGGCCTCCCACCCCGTTTCAGCCTCCCACCCCGTTTCGGCCTCCACTTTTTTCTGGCCTCTGCTTCTGTCCAGACTCCCACCCTGTTTCAGCCTGCCACCCCATTTTTGTCCACTCTTTTCTGGCCTCTAGTTCCCTCTGGCCTCCCACCCCATTTCAGCCTCGCACCCCATTTCACTGTCCACTTTTCTCTGGCCTCTACTTCCCTCCGGCCTCCCACCCTGTTTCAGCCTTCCATCCCTTTTCAGACTCCACTTTTTTCTCCGGTCTCTACTTTCCTCCGGCCTCCCAGCCCGTTTCAGCCTCCCACCCCATTTTGGCCTCCACTTTTTTCTGGCTTCTACTCCCCTCCGGCCTCCCACCCCTTGTGATCCTCCCACCCCATTTCGGCCTACACTTTTTTCTGGCCTCTACGTCCCTCCAGCCTCCCACCCCTTTTTGGCCTCCACATTTTTCGGGCCTCTACTTCCCTCCGGCCTCCCACCCCGTTTTAGCCTCCCATGCCGTTTTGGCCTTTGCTTTTTTATGGCCTCTACTTCCCTCCGTCCTCCCACCCCTTGTGATCCTCCCACCCCATTTTGGCCTCCACTTTCCTCTGGCCTCTACTTCCCTCCGGCCTCCCACCCCGTTTCGGCCTCCCACCCCGTTTCGGCCTCCACTTCTTTCTGGCCTCTGCTTCCCTCTGGCCTCCCACCCCGTTTCAGCCTCCCACCCCATTTCAGCCTCCACTTTTTTCTCCAGCCTCTACTTCCCTCCATCCTCCCCATTTCGGCCTCCACTTTTTTCTGGCCTCTACTTCCATCCAACCTCTCACCCCTTGTAATACTCCCACCCCATTTCGGCCTCCACTTTTTTCTGGCCTCTACTTCTCTCCGGTCTCCCATCCCGTAATCAGCCTCCCACCCCATTTTGGCCTCCACTTTATTCAGGCCTCTACTTCCCTCCAGCCTCTTGCCTCTTGTGATCCTCCCACCCCATTTCAGCCTCCACTTTTTTCTGGCTTCTACTTCCCTCCGGCCTCCCATCCCGTTTTAGCCTCCCATGCCGTTTTGGCCTTTACTTTTTTCTGGCTTCTACTTCCCTCCAGCCTCCCACCCCTTGTGATCCTCCCACCCCATTTTGGCCTCCACTTTTCTCTGGCCTCTACTTCCCTCCGGCCTCCCACCCCGTTTCAGCCTCCCACCCCATTTTGGCCTCCACTTTCCTCTGGCCTCTACTTCCCTCCGGCCTCCCACCCCGTTTCAGCCTCCCACCCCGTTTCGGCCTCCACTTTTTTCTGGCCTCTGCTTCCGTCCAGACTCCCACCCCGTTTTTCAGCCTCTCACCCCATTTTGGTCCACTCTTTTCTGGCCTCTAGTTCCCTCTGGCCTCCCACCCCATTTCAGCCTCGCGCCCCATTTCACTGTCCACTTTTCTCTGGCCTCTACTTCCCTCCGGCCTCCCACCCTGTTTCAGATTCCCATTGCATTTTGGCCTACACATTTTTCGGGCCTCTATATCCCTCCGGCCTCCCACCCGGTTTTAGCCTCCCATGCCGTTTTGGCCTTTGCTTTTTTATGGCCTCTACTTCCCTCCAGCCTCCCACCCCTTGTGATCCTCCCACCCCATTTTGGCCTCCACTTCCCTCTGGCCTCTACTTCCCTCCGGCCTCCCACCCCATTTCGGCCTCCCGCCCCGTTTCGGTCTGCACTTTTTTCTGGCCTCTGCTTCCCTCCGGCCTCCCACCCCGTTTCAGCCTCCCACCCCATTTCGGCCTCCACTTTTTTCTCCAGCCTCTACTTCCCTCCATCCTCCCACCCCATTTTGGCCTCCACTTTATTCAGGCCTCTACTTCCCTCCAGCCTCTTGCCTCTTGTGATCCTCCCACCCCATTTCAGGCTCCACTTTTTTCTGGCTTCTACTTCCCTCCGGCCTCCCACCCCGTTTTAGCCTCCCATGCCGTTTTGGCCTTTACTTTTTTCTGGCTTCTACTTCCCTCCAGCCTCCCACCCCTTGTGATCCTCCCACCCCATTTTGGCCTCCACTTTTCTCTGGCCTCTACTTCCCTCCGGCCTCCCACCCCGTTTCAGCCTCCCACCCCATTTTGGCCTCCACTTTCCTCTGGCCTCTACTTCCCTCCGGCCTCCCACCCCGTTTCAGCCTCCCACCCCGTTTCGGCCTCCACTTTTTTCTGGCCTCTGCTTCCGTCCAGACTCCCACCCCGTTTTTCAGCCTCCCACCCCATTTTGGTCCACTCTTTTCTGGCCTCTAGGTCCCTCTGGCCTCCCACCCCATTTCAGCCTCGCACCCCATTTCACTGTCCACTTTTCTCTGGCCTCTACTTCCCTCCGGCCTCCCACCCTGTTTCAGCCTGGCACCTCTTTTCGAACTCCACTTTTCTCTGGCCTCTAATTCCCTCCAGCCTCTCACCCCGTTTCAGCCTTCCATCCCTTTTCAGACTCCACTTTTTTCTCCGGTCTCTACTTTCCTCCGGCCTCCCAGCCCGTTTCAGCCTCCCACCCCATTTTGGCCTCCACTTTTTTCTGGCTTCTACTCCCCTCCGGCCTCCCACCCCTTGTGATCCTCCCACCCCATTTCGGCCTACACTTTTTTCTGGCCTCTACGTCCCTCCAGCCTCCCACCCCTTTTTGGCCTCCACTTTTTTCTGGCCTCTACTTCCCTCCGGCCTTCCACCCCTTGTGATCCTCCCACCCTATTATGGCTTCCACTTTTTTCTGGCCTATACTTCCCTCCGGCCTCTCACTCCGTTTCAGTCTCCCACCCCATATCGGCCTCCACTTTTTTCTCTGGCCTCTACTTCCCTCCGGCCTCCCACCCCGTTTCGGCCTCCCACCCCGTTTCGGCCTCCACTTTTTTCTGGCCTCTGCTTCTCTCCGGACTCCCACCCCGTTTCGGCCTCCCATCCCGTTTCAGCATCCCACCCCATTTCGGCCTCCACTTTTTTCTCTGGCCTCTACTTCCCTCCGGCCTCCCACCCCGTTTCAGATTCCCATTCCATTTTGGCCTACACATTTTTCGGGCCTCTACTTCCCTCCGGCCTCCCACCCCGTTTTAGCCTCCCATGCCGTTTTGGCCTTTGCTTTTTTATGGCCTCTACTTCCCTCCAGCCTCCCACCCCTTGTGATCCTCCCACCCCATTTTGGCCTCCACTTTCCTCTGGCCTCTACTTCCCTCCAGCCTCCCACCCCGTTTCAGCCTCCACTTCTTTCCGGCCTCCCACCCCGTTTCGGCCTCCACTTCTTTCTGGCCTCTGCTTCCCTCTGGCCTCCCACCCCGTTTCAGCCTCCCACCCCATTTCAGCCTCCACTTTTTTCTCCAGCCTCTACTTCCCTCCATCCTCCCACCCCATTTCGGCCTCCACTTTTTTCTGGCCTCTACTTCTCTCCGGTCTCCCATCCCGTAATCAGCCTCCCACCCCATTTTGGCCTCCACTTTATTCAGGCCTCTACTTCCCTCCAGCCTCTCGCCTCTTGTGATCCTCCCACCCCATTTCAGCCTCCACTTTTTTCTGGCTTCTACTTCCCTCCAGCCTCCCACCCCTTGTGATCCTCCCACCCCATTTTGGCCTCCACTTTTCTCTGGCCTCTACTTCTCTCTGGCCTCCCACCCCGTTTCAGCCTCCCACCCCGTTTCGGCCTCCACTTTTTTCTGGCCTCTGCTTCCGTCCAGACTCCCACCCCGTTTTTCAGCCTCCCACCCCATTTTGGTCCACTCTTTTCTGGCCTCTAGTTCCCTCTGGCCTCCCACCCCATTTCAGCCTCGCGCCCCATTTCACTGTCCACTTTTCTCTGGCCTCTACTTCCCTCCGGCCTCCCACCCTGTTTCAGATTCCCATTGCATTTTGGCCTACACATTTTTCGGGCCTCTATATCCCTCCGGCCTCCCACCCGGTTTTAGCCTCCCATGCCGTTTTGGCCTTTGCTTTTTTATGGTCTCTACTTCCCTCCAGCCTCCCACCCCTTGTGATCCTCCCACCCCATTTTGGCCTCCACTTCCCTCTGGCCTCTACTTCCCTCCGGCCTCCCACCCCATTTCAGCCTCCCGCCCCGTTTCGGTCTGCACTTTTTTCTGGCCTCTGCTTCCCTCCGGCCTCCCACCCCGTTTCAGCCTCCCACCCCATTTCGGCCTCCACTTTTTTCTCCAGCCTCTACTTCCCTCCATCCTCCCACCCCATTTTGGCCTCCACTTTATTCAGGCCTCTACTTCCCTCCAGCCTCTTGCCTCTTGTGATCCTCCCACCCCATTTCAGCCTCCACTTTTTTCTGGCTTCTACTTCCCTCCGGCCTCCCACCCCGTTTTAGCCTCCCATGCCGTTTTGGCCTTTACTTTTTTCTGGCTTCTACTTCCCTCCAGCCTCCCACCCCTTGTGATCCTCCCACCCCATTTTGGCCTCCACTTTTCTCTGGCCTCTACTTCCCTCTGGCCTCCCACCCCATTTCAGCCTCGCACCCCATTTCACTGTCCACTTTTCTCTGGCCTCTACTTCCCTCCGGCCTCCCACCCTGTTTCAGCCTGGCACCTCTTTTCGAACTCCACTTTTCTCTGGCCTCTAATTCCCTCCAGCCTCTCACCCCGTTTCAGCCTTCCATCCCTTTTCAGACTCCACTTTTTTCTCCGGTCTCTACTTTCCTCCGGCCTCCCAGCCCGTTTCAGCCTCCCACCCCATTTTGGCCTCCACTTTTTTCTGGCTTCTACTCCCCTCCGGCCTCCCACCCCTTGTGATCCTCCCACCCCATTTCAGCCTACACTTTTTTCTGGCCTCTACGTCCTTCCAGCCTCCCACCCCTTTTTGGCCTCCACTTTTTTCTGGCCTCTACTTCCCTCCGTCCTCCCACCCCTTGTGATCCTCCCACCCCATTTTGGCCTCCACTTTCCTCTGGCCTCTACTTCCCTCCGGCCTCCCACCCCGTTTCGGCCTCCCACCCCGTTTCGGCCTCCACTTCTTTCTGGCCTCTGCTTCCCTCTGGCCTCCCACCCCGTTTCAGCCTCCCACCCCATTTCAGCCTCCACTTTTTTCTCCAGCCTCTACTTCCCTCCATCCTCCCCATTTCGGCCTCCACTTTTTTCTGGCCTCTACTTCCATCCAACCTCTCACCCCTTGTAATACTCCCACCCCATTTCGGCCTCCACTTTTTTCTGGCCTCTACTTCTCTCCGGTCTCCCATCCCGTAATCAGCCTCCCACCCCATTTTGGCCTCCACTTTATTCAGGCCTCTACTTCCCTCCAGCCTCTTGCCTCTTGTGATCCTCCCACCCCATTTCAGCCTCCACTTTTTTCTGGCTTCTACTTCCCTCCGGCCTCCCATCCCGTTTTAGCCTCCCATGCCGTTTTGGCCTTTACTTTTTTCTGGCTTCTACTTCCCTCCAGCCTCCCACCCCTTGTGATCCTCCCACCCCATTTTGGCCTCCACTTTTCTCTGGCCTCTACTTCCCTCCGGCCTCCCACCCCGTTTCAGCCTCCCACCCCATTTTGGCCTCCACTTTCCTCTGGCCTCTACTTCCCTCCGGCCTCCCACCCCGTTTCAGCCTCCCACCCCGTTTCGGCCTCCACTTTTTTCTGGCCTCTGCTTCCGTCCAGACTCCCACCCCGTTTTTCAGCCTCTCACCCCATTTTGGTCCACTCTTTTCTGGCCTCTAGTTCCCTCTGGCCTCCCACCCCATTTCAGCCTCGCGCCCCATTTCACTGTCCACTTTTCTCTGGCCTCTACTTCCCTCCGGCCTCCCACCCTGTTTCAGATTCCCATTGCATTTTGGCCTACACATTTTTCGGGCCTCTATATCCCTCCGGCATCCCACCCGGTTTTAGCCTCCCATGCCGTTTTGGCCTTTGCTTTTTTATGGCCTCTACTTCCCTCCAGCCTCTTGCCTCTTGTGATCCTCCCACCCCATTTCAGCCTCCACTTTTCTCTGGCCTCTACTTCCCTCTGGCCTCCCACCCCGTTTCAGCCTCCCACCCCGTTTCGGCCTCCACTTTTTTCTGGCCTCTGCTTCCGTCCAGACTCCCACCCCGTTTTTCAGCCTCCCACCCCATTTTGGTCCACTCTTTTCTGGCCTCTAGTTCCCTCTGGCCTCCCACCCCATTTCAGCCTCGCACCCCATTTCACTGTCCACTTTTCTCTGGCCTCTACTTCCCTCCGGCCTCCCACCCTGTTTCAGCCTGGCACCTCTTTTCGAACTCCACTTTTCTCTGGCCTCTAATTCCCTCCAGCCTCTCACCCCGTTTCAGCCTTCCATCCCTTTTCAGACTCCACTTTTTTCTCCGGTCTCTACTTTCCTCCGGCCTCCCAGCCCGTTTCAGCCTCCCACCCCATTTTGGCCTCCACTTTTTTCTGGCTTCTACTCCCCTCCGGCCTCCCACCCCTTGTGATCCTCCCACCCCATTTCGGCCTACACTTTTTTCTGGCCTCTACGTCCTTCCAGCCTCCCACCCCTTTTTGGCCTCCACTTTTTTCTGGCCTCTACTTCCCTCCGGCCTTCCACCCCTTGTGATCCTCCCACCCTATTATGGCTTCCACTTTTTTCTGGCCTATACTTCCCTCCGGCCTCTCACTCCGTTTCAGTCTCCCACCCCATATCGGCCTCCACTTTTTTCTCTGGCCTCTACTTCCCTCTGGCCTCCCACCCTGTTTCAGATTCCCATTCCATTTTGGCCTACACATTTTTCGGGCCTCTACTTCCCTCCGGCCTCCCACCCCGTTTTAGCCTCCCATGCCGTTTTGGCCTTTGCTTTTTTATGGCCTCTACTTCCCTCCGTCCTCCCACCCCATTTTGGCCTCCACTTTCCTCTGGCCTCTACTTCCCTCCGGCCTCCCACCCCGTTTCGGCCTCCCACCCCGTTTCGGCCTCCACTTCTTTCTGGCCTCTGCTTCCCTCTGGCCTCCCACCCCGTTTCAGCCTCCCACCCCATTTCAGCCTCCACTTTTTTCTCCAGCCTCTACTTCCCTCCATCCTCCCCATTTCGGCCTCCACTTTTTTCTGGCCTCTACTTCCATCCAACCTCTCACCCCTTGTAATACTCCCACCCCATTTCGGCCTCCACTTTTTTCTGGCCTCTACTTCTCTCCGGTCTCCCATCCCGTAATCAGCCTCCCACCCCATTTTGGCCTCCACTTTATTCAGGCCTCTACTTCCCTCCAGCCTCTCGCCTCTTGTGATCCTCCCACCCCATTTCAGCCACCACTTTTTTCTGGCTTCTACTTCCCTCCAGCCTCCCACCCCTTGTGATCCTCCCACCCCATTTTGGCCTCCACTTTTCTCTGGCCTCTACTTCCCTCCGGCCTCCCACCCCGTTTCAGCCTCCCACCCCATTTTGGCCTCCACTTTCCTCTGGCCTCTACTTCCCTCCGGCCTCCCACCCCGTTTCAGCCTCCCACCCCGTTTCGGCCTCCACTTTTTTCTGGCCTCTGCTTCCGTCCAGACTCCCACCCCGTTTTTCAGCCTCCCACCCCATTTTGGTCCACTCTTTTCTGGCCTCTAGGTCCCTCTGGCCTCCCACCCCATTTCAGCCTCGCACCCCATTTCACTGTCCACTTTTCTCTGGCCTCTACTTCCCTCCGGCCTCCCACCCCGTTTCAGCCTCCCACCCCATTTTGGCCTCCACTTTCCTCTGGCCTCTACTTCCCTCCGGCCTCCCACCCCGTTTCAGCCTCCCACCCCGTTTCGGCCTCCACTTTTTTCTGGCCTCTGCTTCCGTCCAGACTCCCACCCCGTTTTTCAGCCTCCCACCCCATTTTGGTCCACTCTTTTCTGGCCTCTAGTTCCCTCTGGCCTCCCACCCCATTTCAGCCTCGCGCCCCATTTCACTGTCCACTTTTCTCTGGCCTCTACTTCCCTCCGGCCTCCCACCCTGTTTCAGATTCCCATTGCATTTTGGCCTACACATTTTTCGGGCCTCTATATCCCTCCGGCCTCCCACCCGGTTTTAGCCTCCCATGCCGTTTTGGCCTTTGCTTTTTTATGGCCTCTACTTCCCTCCAGCCTCCCACCCCTTGTGATCCTCCCACCCCATTTTGGCCTCCGCTTCCCTCTGGCCTCTACTTCCCTCCGGCCTCCCACCCCATTTCGGCCTCCCGCCCCGTTTCGGTCTGCACTTTTTTCTGGCCTCTGCTTCCCTCCGGCCTCCCACCCCGTTTCAGCCTCCCACCCCATTTCGGCCTCCACTTTTTTCTCCAGCCTCTACTTCCCTCCATCCTCCCACCCCATTTTGGCCTCCACTTTATTCAGGCCTCTACTTCCCTCCAGCCTCTTGCCTCTTGTGATCCTCCCACCCCATTTCAGGCTCCACTTTTTTCTGGCTTCTACTTCCCTCCGGCCTCCCACCCCGTTTTAGCCTCCCATGCCGTTTTGGCCTTTACTTTTTTCTGGCTTCTACTTCCCTCCAGCCTCCCACCCCTTGTGATCCTCCCACCCCATTTTGGCCTCCACTTTTCTCTGGCCTCTACTTCCCTCCGGCCTCCCACCCCGTTTCAGCCTCCCACCCCATTTTGGCCTCCACTTTCCTCTGGCCTCTACTTCCCTCCGGCCTCCCACCCCGTTTCAGCCTCCCACCCCGTTTCGGCCTCCACTTTTTTCTGGCCTCTGCTTCCGTCCAGACTCCCACCCCGTTTTTCAGCCTCCCACCCCATTTTGGTCCACTCTTTTCTGGCCTCTAGTTCCCTCTGGCCTCCCACCCCATTTCAGCCTCGCACCCCATTTCACTGTCCACTTTTCTCTGGCCTCTACTTCCCTCCGGCCTCCCACCCTGTTTCAGCCTGGCACCTCTTTTCGAACTCCACTTTTCTCTGGCCTCTAATTCCCTCCAGCCTCTCACCCCGTTTCAGCCTTCCATCCCTTTTCAGACTCCACTTTTTTCTCCGGTCTCTACTTTCCTCCGGCCTCCCAGCCCGTTTCAGCCTCCCACCCCATTTTGGCCTCCACTTTTTTCTGGCTTCTACTCCCCTCCGGCCTCCCACCCCTTGTGATCCTCCCACCCCATTTCGGCCTACACTTTTTTCTGGCCTCTACGTCCTTCCAGCCTCCCACCCCTTTTTGGCCTCCACTTTTTTCTGGCCTCTACTTCCCTCCGGCCTTCCACCCCTTGTGATCCTCCCACCCTATTATGGCTTCCACTTTTTTCTGGCCTATACTTCCCTCCGGCCTCTCACTCCGTTTCAGTCTCCCACCCCATATCGGCCTCCACTTTTTTCTCTGGCCTCTACTTCCCTCCGGCCTCCCACCCCGTTTCGGCCTCCCACCCCGTTTCGGCCTCCACTTTTTTCTGGCCTCTGCTTCTCTCCGGACTCCCACCCCGTTTCGGCCTCCCATCCCGTTTCAGCATCCCACCCCATTTCGGCCTCCACTTTTTTCTCTGGCCTCTACTTCCCTCCGGCCTCCCACCCCGTTTCAGATTCCCATTCCATTTTGGCCTACACATTTTTCGGGCCTCTACTTCCCTCCGGCCTCCCACCCCGTTTTAGCCTCCCATGCCGTTTTGGCCTTTGCTTTTTTATGGCCTCTACTTCCCTCCAGCCTCCCACCCCTTGTGATCCTCCCACCCCATTTTGGCCTCCACTTTCCTCTGGCCTCTACTTCCCTCCAGCCTCCCACCCCGTTTCAGCCTCCACTTCTTTCCGGCCTCCCACCCCGTTTCGGCCTCCACTTCTTTCTGGCCTCTGCTTCCCTCTGGCCTCCCACCCCGTTTCAGCCTCCCACCCCATTTCAGCCTCCACTTTTTTCTCCAGCCTCTACTTCCCTCCATCCTCCCACCCCATTTCGGCCTCCACTTTTTTCTGGCCTCTACTTCTCTCCGGTCTCCCATCCCGTAATCAGCCTCCCACCCCATTTTGGCCTCCACTTTATTCAGGCCTCTACTTCCCTCCAGCCTCTCGCCTCTTGTGATCCTCCCACCCCATTTCAGCCTCCACTTTTTTCTGGCTTCTACTTCCCTCCAGCCTCCCACCCCTTGTGATCCTCCCACCCCATTTTGGCCTCCACTTTTCTCTGGCCTCTACTTCCCTCTGGCCTCCCACCCCGTTTCAGCCTCCCACCCCGTTTCGGCCTCCACTTTTTTCTGGCCTCTGCTTCCGTCCAGACTCCCACCCCGTTTTTCAGCCTCCCACCCCATTTTGGTCCACTCTTTTCTGGCCTCTAGTTCCCTCTGGCCTCCCACCCCATTTCAGCCTCGCGCCCCATTTCACTGTCCACTTTTCTCTGGCCTCTACTTCCCTCCGGCCTCCCACCCTGTTTCAGATTCCCATTGCATTTTGGCCTACACATTTTTCGGGCCTCTATATCCCTCCGGCCTCCCACCCGGTTTTAGCCTCCCATGCCGTTTTGGCCTTTGCTTTTTTATGGTCTCTACTTCCCTCCAGCCTCCCACCCCTTGTGATCCTCCCACCCCATTTTGGCCTCCACTTCCCTCTGGCCTCTACTTCCCTCCGGCCTCCCACCCCATTTCAGCCTCCCGCCCCGTTTCGGTCTGCACTTTTTTCTGGCCTCTGCTTCCCTCCGGCCTCCCACCCCGTTTCAGCCTCCCACCCCATTTCGGCCTCCACTTTTTTCTCCAGCCTCTACTTCCCTCCATCCTCCCACCCCATTTTGGCCTCCACTTTATTCAGGCCTCTACTTCCCTCCAGCCTCTTGCCTCTTGTGATCCTCCCACCCCATTTCAGCCTCCACTTTTTTCTGGCTTCTACTTCCCTCCGGCCTCCCACCCCGTTTTAGCCTCCCATGCCGTTTTGGCCTTTACTTTTTTCTGGCTTCTACTTCCCTCCAGCCTCCCACCCCTTGTGATCCTCCCACCCCATTTTGGCCTCCACTTTTCTCTGGCCTCTACTTCCCTCTGGCCTCCCACCCCGTTTCAGCCTCCCACCCCATTTTGGCCTCCACTTTCCTCTGCCCTCTACTTCCCTCCGACCTCCCACCCCGTTTCAGCCTTCCACCCCGTTTCGGCCTCCACTTTTTTCTGGCCTCTGCTTCCGTCCAGACTCCCACCCCGTTTTTCAGCCTCCCACCCCATTTTGGTCCACTCTTTTCTGGCCTCTAGTTCCCTCTGGCCTCCCACCCCATTTCAGCCTCGCACCCCATTTCACTGTCCACTTTTCTCTGGCCTCTACTTCCCTCCGGCCTCCCACCCTGTTTCAGCCTGGCACCTCTTTTCGAACTCCACTTTTCTCTGGCCTCTAATTCCCTCCAGCCTCTCACCCCGTTTCAGCCTTCCATCCCTTTTCAGACTCCACTTTTTTCTCCGGTCTCTACTTTCCTCCGGCCTCCCAGCCCGTTTCAGCCTCCCACCCCATTTTGGCCTCCACTTTTTTCTGGCTTCTACTCCCCTCCGGCCTCCCACCCCTTGTGATCCTCCCACCCCATTTCGGCCTACACTTTTTTCTGGCCTCTACGTCCCTCCAGCCTCCCACCCCTTTTTGGCCTCCACTTTTTTCTGGCCTCTACTTCCCTCCGGCCTCCCACCCCTTGTGATCCTCCCACCCCATTTCGGCCTACACTTTTTTCTGGCCTCTACGTCCCTCCAGCCTCCCACCCCTTTTTGGCCTCCACTTTTTTCTGGCCTCTACTTCCCTCCGGCCTTCCACCCCTTGTGATCCTCCCACCCTATTATGGCTTCCACTTTTTTCTGGCCTATACTTCCCTCCGGCCTCTCACTCCGTTTCAGTCTCCCACCCCATACCGGCCTCCACTTTTTTCTCTGGCCTCTACTTCCCTCTGGCCTCCCACCCTGTTTCAGATTCCCATTCCATTTTGGCCTACACATTTTTCTGGCCTCTACTTCCCTCTGGCCTCCCACCCTGTTTCAGATTCCCATTCCACTTTGGCCTACACATTTTTCGGGCCTCTACTTCCCTCCGGCCTCCCACCCCGTTTTAGCCTCCCATGCCGTTTTAGCCTTTGCTTTTTTATGGCCTCTACTTCCCTCCAGCCTCCCACCCCTTGTGATCCTCCCACCCCATTTTGGCCTCCACTTTCCTCTGGCCTCTACTTCCCTCCGGCCTCCCACCCCGTTTCAGCCTCCACTTCTTTCTGGCCTCTGCTTCCCTCCGGACTCCCACCCCGTTTCAGCCTCCCACCCCATTT
The DNA here is from genome assembly GCF_031877795.1 of Strix aluco. Classification (NCBI taxonomy): domain Eukaryota; kingdom Metazoa; phylum Chordata; class Aves; order Strigiformes; family Strigidae; genus Strix; species Strix aluco. The sequence continues at coordinate 96,105 of NC_133936.1, read as the reverse complement.
CGGCCTCCACATTTTTCTCCAGCCTCTACTTCCCTCCATCCTCCCACCCCATTTCGGCCTCCACTTTTTTCTGGGCTCTACTTCCCTCCGGCCTCCCACCCCATTTTGGCCTCCACTTTCCTCTGGCCTCTACTTCCCTCCGGCCTCCCACCCCGTTTCAGCCTCCCACCCCGTTTCGGCCTCCACTTTTTTCTGGCCTCTGCTTCCGTCCAGACTCCCACCCCGTTTTTCAGCCTCCCACCCCATTTTGGTCCACTCTTTTCTGGCCTCTAGTTCCCTCTGGCCTCCCACCCCATTTCAGCCTCGCACCCCATTTCACTGTCCACTTTTCTCTGGCCTCTACTTCCCTCCGGCCTCCCACCCTGTTTCAGCCTGGCACCTCTTTTCGAACTCCACTTTTCTCTGGCCTCTAATTCCCTCCAGCCTCTCACCCCGTTTCAGCCTTCCATCCCTTTTCAGACTCCACTTTTTTCTCTGGTCTCTACTTTCCTCCGGCCTCCCAGCCCGTTTCAGCCTCCCACCCCATTTTGGCCTCCACTTTTTTCTGGCTTCTACTCCCCTCCGGCCTCCCACCCCTTGTGATCCTCCCACCCCATTTCGGCCTACACTTTTTTCTGGCCTCTACGTCCCTCCAGCCTCCCACCCCTTTTTGGCCTCCACTTTTTTCTGGCCTCTACTTCCCTCCGGCCTTCCACCCCTTGTGATCCTCCCACCCTATTATGGCTTCCACTTTTTTCTGGCCTATACTTCCCTCCGGCCTCTCACTCCGTTTCAGTCTCCCACCCCATATCGGCCTCCACTTTTTTCTCTGGCCTCTACTTCCCTCTGGCCTCCCACCCCGTTTCAGATTCCCATTCCATTTTGGCCTACACATTTTTCGGGCCTCTACTTCCCTCCGGCCTCCCACCCCGTTTTAGCCTCCCATGCCGTTTTGGCCTTTGCTTTTTTATGGCCTCTACTTCCCTCCAGCCTCCCACCCCTTGTGATCCTCCCACCCCATCTTGGCCTCCACTTTCCTCTGGCCTCTACTTCCCTCCGGCCTCCCACCCCGTTTCGGCCTCCACTTCTTTCTGGCTTCTGCTTCTCTCCGGACTCCCACCCCGTTTCAGCCTCCCACCCCATTACGGCCTCCACTTTTTTCTCCAGCCTCTACTTCCCTCCATCCTCCGACCCCATTTTGGCCTCCACTTTTTTCTGGCCTCTACTTCTCTCCGGTCTCCCATCTGTAATCAGCCTCCCACCCCATTTTGGCCTCCACTTTATTAAGGCCTCTACTTCCCTCCAGCCTCTCGCCTCTTGTGATCCTCCCACCCCATTTCAGCCTCCACTTTTTTCTGGCTTCTACTTCCCTCTGGCCTCCCACCCTGTTTTAGCCTCCCATGCCGTTTTGGCCTTTACTTTTTTCTGGCCTCTACTTCCCTCTGGCCTCCCACCCCTTGTGATCCTCCCACCCCATTTTGGCCTCCACTTTTCTCTGGCCTCTACTTCCCTCCGGCCTCCCACCCCGTTTCAGCCTCCCACCCCATTTTGGCCTCCACTTTCCTCTGGCCTCTACTTCCCTCCGGCCTCCCACCCCGTTTCGGCCTCCCACCCCGTTTCAGCCTCCCACCCCGTTTCGGCCTCCACTTTTTTCTGGCCTCTGCTTCTGTCCAGACTCCCACCCTGTTTCAGCCTGCCACCCCATTTTTGTCCACTCTTTTCTGGCCTCTAGTTCCCTCTGGCCTCCCACCCCATTTCAGCCTCGCACCCCATTTCACTGTCCACTTTTCTCTGGCCTCTACTTCCCTCCGGCCTCCCACCCTGTTTCAGCCTTCCATCCCTTTTCAGACTCCACTTTTTTCTCCGGTCTCTACTTTCCTCCGGCCTCCCAGCCCGTTTCAGCCTCCCACCCCATTTTGGCCTCCACTTTTTTCTGGCTTCTACTCCCCTCCGGCCTCCCACCCCTTGTGATCCTCCCACCCCATTTCGGCCTACACTTTTTTCTGGCCTCTACGTCCCTCCAGCCTCCCACCCCTTTTTGGCCTCCACATTTTTCGGGCCTCTACTTCCCTCCGGCCTCCCACCCCGTTTTAGCCTCCCATGCCGTTTTGGCCTTTGCTTTTTTATGGCCTCTACTTCCCTCCGTCCTCCCACCCCTTGTGATCCTCCCACCCCATTTTGGCCTCCACTTTCCTCTGGCCTCTACTTCCCTCCGGCCTCCCACCCCGTTTCGGCCTCCCACCCCGTTTCGGCCTCCACTTCTTTCTGGCCTCTGCTTCCCTCTGGCCTCCCACCCCGTTTCAGCCTCCCACCCCATTTCAGCCTCCACTTTTTTCTCCAGCCTCTACTTCCCTCCATCCTCCCCATTTCGGCCTCCACTTTTTTCTGGCCTCTACTTCCATCCAACCTCTCACCCCTTGTAATACTCCCACCCCATTTCGGCCTCCACTTTTTTCTGGCCTCTACTTCTCTCCGGTCTCCCATCCCGTAATCAGCCTCCCACCCCATTTTGGCCTCCACTTTATTCAGGCCTCTACTTCCCTCCAGCCTCTTGCCTCTTGTGATCCTCCCACCCCATTTCAGCCTCCACTTTTTTCTGGCTTCTACTTCCCTCCGGCCTCCCATCCCGTTTTAGCCTCCCATGCCGTTTTGGCCTTTACTTTTTTCTGGCTTCTACTTCCCTCCAGCCTCCCACCCCTTGTGATCCTCCCACCCCATTTTGGCCTCCACTTTTCTCTGGCCTCTACTTCCCTCCGGCCTCCCACCCCGTTTCAGCCTCCCACCCCATTTTGGCCTCCACTTTCCTCTGGCCTCTACTTCCCTCCGGCCTCCCACCCCGTTTCAGCCTCCCACCCCGTTTCGGCCTCCACTTTTTTCTGGCCTCTGCTTCCGTCCAGACTCCCACCCCGTTTTTCAGCCTCTCACCCCATTTTGGTCCACTCTTTTCTGGCCTCTAGTTCCCTCTGGCCTCCCACCCCATTTCAGCCTCGCGCCCCATTTCACTGTCCACTTTTCTCTGGCCTCTACTTCCCTCCGGCCTCCCACCCTGTTTCAGATTCCCATTGCATTTTGGCCTACACATTTTTCGGGCCTCTATATCCCTCCGGCCTCCCACCCGGTTTTAGCCTCCCATGCCGTTTTGGCCTTTGCTTTTTTATGGCCTCTACTTCCCTCCAGCCTCCCACCCCTTGTGATCCTCCCACCCCATTTTGGCCTCCACTTCCCTCTGGCCTCTACTTCCCTCCGGCCTCCCACCCCATTTCGGCCTCCCGCCCCGTTTCGGTCTGCACTTTTTTCTGGCCTCTGCTTCCCTCCGGCCTCCCACCCCGTTTCAGCCTCCCACCCCATTTCGGCCTCCACTTTTTTCTCCAGCCTCTACTTCCCTCCATCCTCCCACCCCATTTTGGCCTCCACTTTATTCAGGCCTCTACTTCCCTCCAGCCTCTTGCCTCTTGTGATCCTCCCACCCCATTTCAGGCTCCACTTTTTTCTGGCTTCTACTTCCCTCCGGCCTCCCACCCCGTTTTAGCCTCCCATGCCGTTTTGGCCTTTACTTTTTTCTGGCTTCTACTTCCCTCCAGCCTCCCACCCCTTGTGATCCTCCCACCCCATTTTGGCCTCCACTTTTCTCTGGCCTCTACTTCCCTCCGGCCTCCCACCCCGTTTCAGCCTCCCACCCCATTTTGGCCTCCACTTTCCTCTGGCCTCTACTTCCCTCCGGCCTCCCACCCCGTTTCAGCCTCCCACCCCGTTTCGGCCTCCACTTTTTTCTGGCCTCTGCTTCCGTCCAGACTCCCACCCCGTTTTTCAGCCTCCCACCCCATTTTGGTCCACTCTTTTCTGGCCTCTAGTTCCCTCTGGCCTCCCACCCCATTTCAGCCTCGCACCCCATTTCACTGTCCACTTTTCTCTGGCCTCTACTTCCCTCCGGCCTCCCACCCTGTTTCAGCCTGGCACCTCTTTTCGAACTCCACTTTTCTCTGGCCTCTAATTCCCTCCAGCCTCTCACCCCGTTTCAGCCTTCCATCCCTTTTCAGACTCCACTTTTTTCTCCGGTCTCTACTTTCCTCCGGCCTCCCAGCCCGTTTCAGCCTCCCACCCCATTTTGGCCTCCACTTTTTTCTGGCTTCTACTCCCCTCCGGCCTCCCACCCCTTGTGATCCTCCCACCCCATTTCGGCCTACACTTTTTTCTGGCCTCTACGTCCTTCCAGCCTCCCACCCCTTTTTGGCCTCCACTTTTTTCTGGCCTCTACTTCCCTCCGGCCTTCCACCCCTTGTGATCCTCCCACCCTATTATGGCTTCCACTTTTTTCTGGCCTATACTTCCCTCCGGCCTCTCACTCCGTTTCAGTCTCCCACCCCATATCGGCCTCCACTTTTTTCTCTGGCCTCTACTTCCCTCTGGCCTCCCACCCTGTTTCAGATTCCCATTCCATTTTGGCCTACACATTTTTCGGGCCTCTACTTCCCTCCGGCCTCCCACCCCGTTTTAGCCTCCCATGCCGTTTTGGCCTTTGCTTTTTTATGGCCTCTACTTCCCTCCGTCCTCCCACCCCATTTTGGCCTCCACTTTCCTCTGGCCTCTACTTCCCTCCGGCCTCCCACCCCGTTTCGGCCTCCCACCCCGTTTCGGCCTCCACTTCTTTCTGGCCTCTGCTTCCCTCTGGCCTCCCACCCCGTTTCAGCCTCCCACCCCATTTCAGCCTCCACTTTTTTCTCCAGCCTCTACTTCCCTCCATCCTCCCCATTTCGGCCTCCACTTTTTTCTGGCCTCTACTTCCATCCAACCTCTCACCCCTTGTAATACTCCCACCCCATTTCGGCCTCCACTTTTTTCTGGCCTCTACTTCTCTCCGGTCTCCCATCCCGTAATCAGCCTCCCACCCCATTTTGGCCTCCACTTTATTCAGGCCTCTACTTCCCTCCAGCCTCTCGCCTCTTGTGATCCTCCCACCCCATTTCAGCCACCACTTTTTTCTGGCTTCTACTTCCCTCCAGCCTCCCACCCCTTGTGATCCTCCCACCCCATTTTGGCCTCCACTTTTCTCTGGCCTCTACTTCCCTCCGGCCTCCCACCCCGTTTCAGCCTCCCACCCCATTTTGGCCTCCACTTTCCTCTGGCCTCTACTTCCCTCCGGCCTCCCACCCCGTTTCAGCCTCCCACCCCGTTTCGGCCTCCACTTTTTTCTGGCCTCTGCTTCCGTCCAGACTCCCACCCCGTTTTTCAGCCTCCCACCCCATTTTGGTCCACTCTTTTCTGGCCTCTAGGTCCCTCTGGCCTCCCACCCCATTTCAGCCTCGCACCCCATTTCACTGTCCACTTTTCTCTGGCCTCTACTTCCCTCCGGCCTCCCACCCTGTTTCAGCCTGGCACCTCTTTTCGAACTCCACTTTTCTCTGGCCTCTAATTCCCTCCAGCCTCTCACCCCGTTTCAGCCTTCCATCCCTTTTCAGACTCCACTTTTTTCTCCGGTCTCTACTTTCCTCCGGCCTCCCAGCCCGTTTCAGCCTCCCACCCCATTTTGGCCTCCACTTTTTTCTGGCTTCTACTCCCCTCCGGCCTCCCACCCCTTGTGATCCTCCCACCCCATTTCGGCCTACACTTTTTTCTGGCCTCTACGTCCCTCCAGCCTCCCACCCCTTTTTGGCCTCCACTTTTTTCTGGCCTCTACTTCCCTCCGGCCTTCCACCCCTTGTGATCCTCCCACCCTATTATGGCTTCCACTTTTTTCTGGCCTATACTTCCCTCCGGCCTCTCACTCCGTTTCAGTCTCCCACCCCATATCGGCCTCCACTTTTTTCTCTGGCCTCTACTTCCCTCCGGCCTCCCACCCCGTTTCGGCCTCCCACCCCGTTTCGGCCTCCACTTTTTTCTGGCCTCTGCTTCTCTCCGGACTCCCACCCCGTTTCGGCCTCCCATCCCGTTTCAGCATCCCACCCCATTTCGGCCTCCACTTTTTTCTCTGGCCTCTACTTCCCTCCGGCCTCCCACCCCGTTTCAGATTCCCATTCCATTTTGGCCTACACATTTTTCGGGCCTCTACTTCCCTCCGGCCTCCCACCCCGTTTTAGCCTCCCATGCCGTTTTGGCCTTTGCTTTTTTATGGCCTCTACTTCCCTCCAGCCTCCCACCCCTTGTGATCCTCCCACCCCATTTTGGCCTCCACTTTCCTCTGGCCTCTACTTCCCTCCAGCCTCCCACCCCGTTTCAGCCTCCACTTCTTTCCGGCCTCCCACCCCGTTTCGGCCTCCACTTCTTTCTGGCCTCTGCTTCCCTCTGGCCTCCCACCCCGTTTCAGCCTCCCACCCCATTTCAGCCTCCACTTTTTTCTCCAGCCTCTACTTCCCTCCATCCTCCCACCCCATTTCGGCCTCCACTTTTTTCTGGCCTCTACTTCTCTCCGGTCTCCCATCCCGTAATCAGCCTCCCACCCCATTTTGGCCTCCACTTTATTCAGGCCTCTACTTCCCTCCAGCCTCTCGCCTCTTGTGATCCTCCCACCCCATTTCAGCCTCCACTTTTTTCTGGCTTCTACTTCCCTCCAGCCTCCCACCCCTTGTGATCCTCCCACCCCATTTTGGCCTCCACTTTTCTCTGGCCTCTACTTCTCTCTGGCCTCCCACCCCGTTTCAGCCTCCCACCCCGTTTCGGCCTCCACTTTTTTCTGGCCTCTGCTTCCGTCCAGACTCCCACCCCGTTTTTCAGCCTCCCACCCCATTTTGGTCCACTCTTTTCTGGCCTCTAGTTCCCTCTGGCCTCCCACCCCATTTCAGCCTCGCGCCCCATTTCACTGTCCACTTTTCTCTGGCCTCTACTTCCCTCCGGCCTCCCACCCTGTTTCAGATTCCCATTGCATTTTGGCCTACACATTTTTCGGGCCTCTATATCCCTCCGGCCTCCCACCCGGTTTTAGCCTCCCATGCCGTTTTGGCCTTTGCTTTTTTATGGTCTCTACTTCCCTCCAGCCTCCCACCCCTTGTGATCCTCCCACCCCATTTTGGCCTCCACTTCCCTCTGGCCTCTACTTCCCTCCGGCCTCCCACCCCATTTCAGCCTCCCGCCCCGTTTCGGTCTGCACTTTTTTCTGGCCTCTGCTTCCCTCCGGCCTCCCACCCCGTTTCAGCCTCCCACCCCATTTCGGCCTCCACTTTTTTCTCCAGCCTCTACTTCCCTCCATCCTCCCACCCCATTTTGGCCTCCACTTTATTCAGGCCTCTACTTCCCTCCAGCCTCTTGCCTCTTGTGATCCTCCCACCCCATTTCAGCCTCCACTTTTTTCTGGCTTCTACTTCCCTCCGGCCTCCCACCCCGTTTTAGCCTCCCATGCCGTTTTGGCCTTTACTTTTTTCTGGCTTCTACTTCCCTCCAGCCTCCCACCCCTTGTGATCCTCCCACCCCATTTTGGCCTCCACTTTTCTCTGGCCTCTACTTCCCTCTGGCCTCCCACCCCATTTCAGCCTCGCACCCCATTTCACTGTCCACTTTTCTCTGGCCTCTACTTCCCTCCGGCCTCCCACCCTGTTTCAGCCTGGCACCTCTTTTCGAACTCCACTTTTCTCTGGCCTCTAATTCCCTCCAGCCTCTCACCCCGTTTCAGCCTTCCATCCCTTTTCAGACTCCACTTTTTTCTCCGGTCTCTACTTTCCTCCGGCCTCCCAGCCCGTTTCAGCCTCCCACCCCATTTTGGCCTCCACTTTTTTCTGGCTTCTACTCCCCTCCGGCCTCCCACCCCTTGTGATCCTCCCACCCCATTTCAGCCTACACTTTTTTCTGGCCTCTACGTCCTTCCAGCCTCCCACCCCTTTTTGGCCTCCACTTTTTTCTGGCCTCTACTTCCCTCCGTCCTCCCACCCCTTGTGATCCTCCCACCCCATTTTGGCCTCCACTTTCCTCTGGCCTCTACTTCCCTCCGGCCTCCCACCCCGTTTCGGCCTCCCACCCCGTTTCGGCCTCCACTTCTTTCTGGCCTCTGCTTCCCTCTGGCCTCCCACCCCGTTTCAGCCTCCCACCCCATTTCAGCCTCCACTTTTTTCTCCAGCCTCTACTTCCCTCCATCCTCCCCATTTCGGCCTCCACTTTTTTCTGGCCTCTACTTCCATCCAACCTCTCACCCCTTGTAATACTCCCACCCCATTTCGGCCTCCACTTTTTTCTGGCCTCTACTTCTCTCCGGTCTCCCATCCCGTAATCAGCCTCCCACCCCATTTTGGCCTCCACTTTATTCAGGCCTCTACTTCCCTCCAGCCTCTCGCCTCTTGTGATCCTCCCACCCCATTTCAGCCACCACTTTTTTCTGGCTTCTACTTCCCTCCAGCCTCCCACCCCTTGTGATCCTCCCACCCCATTTTGGCCTCCACTTTTCTCTGGCCTCTACTTCCCTCCGGCCTCCCACCCCGTTTCAGCCTCCCACCCCATTTTGGCCTCCACTTTCCTCTGGCCTCTACTTCCCTCCGGCCTCCCACCCCGTTTCAGCCTCCCACCCCGTTTCGGCCTCCACTTTTTTCTGGCCTCTGCTTCCGTCCAGACTCCCACCCCGTTTTTCAGCCTCCCACCCCATTTTGGTCCACTCTTTTCTGGCCTCTAGGTCCCTCTGGCCTCCCACCCCATTTCAGCCTCGCACCCCATTTCACTGTCCACTTTTCTCTGGCCTCTACTTCCCTCCGGCCTCCCACCCTGTTTCAGCCTGGCACCTCTTTTCGAACTCCACTTTTCTCTGGCCTCTAATTCCCTCCAGCCTCTCACCCCGTTTCAGCCTTCCATCCCTTTTCAGACTCCACTTTTTTCTCCGGTCTCTACTTTCCTCCGGCCTCCCAGCCCGTTTCAGCCTCCCACCCCATTTCGGCCTCCACTTTTTTCTCCAGCCTCTACTTCCCTCCATCCTCCCACCCCATTTTGGCCTCCACTTTATTCAGGCCTCTACTTCCCTCCAGCCTCTTGCCTCTTGTGATCCTCCCACCCCATTTCAGCCTCCACTTTTTTCTGGCTTCTACTTCCCTCCGGCCTCCCACCCCGTTTTAGCCTCCCATGCCGTTTTGGCCTTTACTTTTTTCTGGCTTCTACTTCCCTCCAGCCTCCCACCCCTTGTGATCCTCCCACCCCATTTTGGCCTCCACTTTTCTCTGGCCTCTACTTCCCTCTGGCCTCCCACCCCATTTCAGCCTCGCACCCCATTTCACTGTCCACTTTTCTCTGGCCTCTACTTCCCTCCGGCCTCCCACCCTGTTTCAGCCTGGCACCTCTTTTCGAACTCCACTTTTCTCTGGCCTCTAATTCCCTCCAGCCTCTCACCCCGTTTCAGCCTTCCATCCCTTTTCAGACTCCACTTTTTTCTCCGGTCTCTACTTTCCTCCGGCCTCCCAGCCCGTTTCAGCCTCCCACCCCATTTTGGCCTCCACTTTTTTCTGGCTTCTACTCCCCTCCGGCCTCCCACCCCTTGTGATCCTCCCACCCCATTTCAGCCTACACTTTTTTCTGGCCTCTACGTCCTTCCAGCCTCCCACCCCTTTTTGGCCTCCACTTTTTTCTGGCCTCTACTCCCCTCCGGCCTTCCACCCCTTGTGATCCTCCCACCCTATTATGGCTTCCACTTTTTTCTGGCCTATACTTCCCTCCGGCCTCTCACTCCGTTTCAGTCTCCCACCCCATATCGGCCTCCACTTTTTTCTCTGGCCTCTACTTCCCTCTGGCCTCCCACCCCGTTTCAGATTCCCATTCCATTTTGGCCTACACATTTTTCGGGCCTCTACTTCCCTCCGGCCTCCCACCCCGTTTTAGCCTCCCATGCCGTTTTGGCCTTTGCTTTTTTATGGTCTCTACTTCCCTCCGTCCTCCCACCCCTTGTGATCCTCCCACCCCATTTTGGCCTCCACTTTCCTCTGGCCTCTACTTCCCTCCGGCCTCCCACCCCGTTTCGGCCTCCCACCCCGTTTCGGCCTCCACTTCTTTCTGGCCTCTGCTTCCCTCTGGCCTCCCACCCCGTTTCAGCCTCCCACCCCATTTCAGCCTCCACTTTTTTCTCCAGCCTCTACTTCCCTCCATCCTCCCCATTTCGGCCTCCACTTTTTTCTGGCCTCTACTTCCATCCAACCTCTCACCCCTTGTAATACTCCCACCCCATTTCGGCCTCCACTTTTTTCTGGCCTCTACTTCTCTCCGGTCTCCCATCCCGTAATCAGCCTCCCACCCCATTTTGGCCTCCACTTTATTCAGGCCTCTACTTCCCTCCAGCCTCTCGCCTCTTGTGATCCTCCCACCCCATTTCAGCCACCACTTTTTTCTGGCTTCTACTTCCCTCCAGCCTCCCACCCCTTGTGATCCTCCCACCCCATTTTGGCCTCCACTTTCCTCTGGCCTCTACTTCCCTCCGGCCTCCCACCCCGTTTCAGCCTCCCACCCCGTTTCGGCCTCCACTTTTTTCTGGCCTCTGCTTCCGTCCAGACTCCCACCCCGTTTTTCAGCCTCCCACCCCATTTTGGTCCACTCTTTTCTGGCCTCTAGTTCCCTCTGGCCTCCCACCCCATTTCAGCCTCGCACCCCATTTCACTGTCCACTTTTCTCTGGCCTCTACTTCCCTCCGGCCTCCCACCCTGTTTCAGCCTGGCACCTCTTTTCGAACTCCACTTTTCTCTGGCCTCTAATTCCCTCCAGCCTCTCACCCCGTTTCACCCTTCCATCCCTTTTCAGACTCCACTTTTTTCTCCGGTCTCTACTTTCCTCCGGCCTCCCAGCCCGTTTCAGCCTCCCACCCCATTTTGGCCTCCACTTTTTTCTGGCTTCTACTCCCCTCCGGCCTCCCACCCCTTGTGATCCTCCCACCCCATTTCAGCCTACACTTTTTTCTGGCCTCTACGTCCTTCCAGCCTCCCACCCCTTTTTGGCCTCCACTTTTTTCTGGCCTCTACTCCCCTCCGGCCTTCCACCCCTTGTGATCCTCCCACCCTATTATGGCTTCCACTTTTTTCTGGCCTATACTTCCCTCCGGCCTCTCACTCCGTTTCAGTCTCCCACCCCATATCGGCCTCCACTTTTTTCTCTGGCCTCTACTTCCCTCTGGCCTCCCACCCCGTTTCAGATTCCCATTCCATTTTGGCCTACACATTTTTCGGGCCTCTACTTCCCTCCGGCCTCCCACCCCGTTTTAGCCTCCCATGCCGTTTTGGCCTTTGCTTTTTTATGGCCTCTACTTCCCTCCGTCCTCCCACCCCTTGTGATCCTCCCACCCCATTTTGGCCTCCACTTTCCTCTGGCCTCTACTTCCCTCCGGCCTCCCACCCCGTTTCGGCCTCCCACCCCGTTTCGGCCTCCACTTCTTTCTGGCCTCTGCTTCCCTCTGGCCTCCCACCCCGTTTCAGCCTCCCACCCCATTTCAGCCTCCACTTTTTTCTCCAGCCTCTACTTCCCTCCATCCTCCCCATTTCGGCCTCCACTTTTTTCTGGCCTCTACTTCCATCCAACCTCTCACCCCTTGTAATACTCCCACCCCATTTCGGCCTCCACTTTTTTCTGGCCTCTACTTCTCTCCGGTCTCCCATCCCGTAATCAGCCTCCCACCCCATTTTGGCCTCCACTTTATTCAGGCCTCTACTTCCCTCCAGCCTCTCGCCTCTTGTGATCCTCCCACCCCATTTCAGCCACCACTTTTTTCTGGCTTCTACTTCCCTCCAGCCTCCCACCCCTTGTGATCCTCCCACCCCATTTTGGCCTCCACTTTCCTCTGGCCTCTACTTCCCTCCGGCCTCCCACCCCGTTTCAGCCTCCCACCCCGTTTCGGCCTCCACTTTTTTCTGGCCTCTGCTTCCGTCCAGACTCCCACCCCGTTTTTCAGCCTCCCACCCCATTTTGGTCCACTCTTTTCTGGCCTCTAGTTCCCTCTGGCCTCCCACCCCATTTCAGCCTCGCACCCCATTTCACTGTCCACTTTTCTCTGGCCTCTACTTCCCTCCGGCCTCCCACCCTGTTTCAGCCTGGCACCTCTTTTCGAACTCCACTTTTCTCTGGCCTCTAATTCCCTCCAGCCTCTCACCCCGTTTCAGCCTTCCATCCCTTTTCAGACTCCACTTTTTTCTCCGGTCTCTACTTTCCTCCGGCCTCCCAGCCCGTTTCAGCCTCCCACCCCATTTTGGCCTCCACTTTTTTCTGGCTTCTACTCCCCTCCGGCCTCCCACCCCTTGTGATCCTCCCACCCCATTTCGGCCTACACTTTTTTCTGGCCTCTACGTCCCTCCAGCCTCCCACCCCTTTTTGGCCTCCACTTTTTTCTGGCCTCTACTTCCCTCCGGCCTCCCACCCCTTGTGATCCTCCCACCCCATTTCGGCCTACACTTTTTTCTGGCCTCTACGTCCCTCCAGCCTCCCACCCCTTTTTGGCCTCCACTTTTTTCTGGCCTCTACTTCCCTCCGGCCTTCCACCCCTTGTGATCCTCCCACCCTATTATGGCTTCCACTTTTTTCTGGCCTATACTTCCCTCCGGCCTCTCACTCCGTTTCAGTCTCCCACCCCATACCGGCCTCCACTTTTTTCTCTGGCCTCTACTTCCCTCTGGCCTCCCACCCTGTTTCAGATTCCCATTCCATTTTGGCCTACACATTTTTCTGGCCTCTACTTCCCTCTGGCCTCCCACCCTGTTTCAGATTCCCATTCCACTTTGGCCTACACATTTTTCGGGCCTCTACTTCCCTCCGGCCTCCCACCCCGTTTTAGCCTCCCATGCCGTTTTAGCCTTTGCTTTTTTATGGCCTCTACTTCCCTCCAGCCTCCCACCCCTTGTGATCCTCCCACCCCATTTTGGCCTCCACTTTCCTCTGGCCTCTACTTCCCTCCGGCCTCCCACCCCGTTTCAGCCTCCACTTCTTTCTGGCCTCTGCTTCCCTCCGGACTCCCACCCCGTTTCAGCCTCCCACCCCATTTCGGCCTCCACATTTTTCTCCAGCCTCTACTTCCCTCCATCCTCCCACCCCATTTCGGCCTCCACTTTTTTCTGGGCTCTACTTCCCTCCGGCCTCCCACCCCATTTTGGCCTCCACTTTCCTCTGGCCTCTACTTCCCTCCGGCCTCCCACCCCGTTTCAGCCTCCCACCCCGTTTCGGCCTCCACTTTTTTCTGGCCTCTGCTTCCGTCCAGACTCCCACCCCGTTTTTCAGCCTCCCACCCCATTTTGGTCCACTCTTTTCTGGCCTCTAGTTCCCTCTGGCCTCCCACCCCATTTCAGCCTCGCACCCCATTTCACTGTCCACTTTTCTCTGGCCTCTACTTCCCTCCGGCCTCCCACCCTGTTTCAGCCTGGCACCTCTTTTCGAACTCCACTTTTCTCTGGCCTCTAATTCCCTCCAGCCTCTCACCCCGTTTCAGCCTTCCATCCCTTTTCAGACTCCACTTTTTTCTCCGGTCTCTACTTTCCTCCGGCCTCCCAGCCCGTTTCAGCCTCCCACCCCATTTTGGCCTCCACTTTTTTCTGGCTTCTACTCCCCTCCGGCCTCCCACCCCTTGTGATCCTCCCACCCCATTTCGGCCTACACTTTTTTCTGGCCTCTACGTCCCTCCAGCCTCCCACCCCTTTTTGGCCTCCACTTTTTTCTGGCCTCTACTTCCCTCCGGCCTTCCACCCCTTGTGATCCTCCCACCCTATTATGGCTTCCACTTTTTTCTGGCCTCTACTTCTCTCCGGTCTCCCATCTGTAATCAGCCTCCCACCCCATTTTGGCCTCCACTTTATTAAGGCCTCTACTTCCCTCCAGCCTCTCGCCTCTTGTGATCCTCCCACCCCATTTCAGCCTCCACTTTTTTCTGGCTTCTACTTCCCTCTGGCCTCCCACCCTGTTTTAGCCTCCCATGCCGTTTTGGCCTTTACTTTTTTCTGGCCTCTACTTCCCTCTGGCCTCCCACCCCTTGTGATCCTCCCACCCCATTTTGGCCTCCACTTTCCTCTGGCCTCTACTTCCCTCCGGCCTCCCACCCCGTTTCAGCCTCCCACCCCATTTTGGCCTCCACTTTCCTCTGGCCTCTACTTCCCTCCGGCCTCCCACCCCGTTTCGGCCTCCCACCCCGTTTCAGCCTCCCACCCCGTTTCGGCCTCCACTTTTTTCTGGCCTCTGCTTCTGTCCAGACTCCCACCCTGTTTCAGCCTGCCACCCCATTTTTGTCCACTCTTTTCTGGCCTCTAGTTCCCTCTGGCCTCCCACCCCATTTCAGCCTCGCACCCCATTTCACTGTCCACTTTTCTCTGGCCTCTACTTCCCTCCGGCCTCCCACCCTGTTTCAGCCTTCCATCCCTTTTCAGACTCCACTTTTTTCTCCGGTCTCTACTTTCCTCCGGCCTCCCAGCCCGTTTCAGCCTCCCACCCCATTTTGGCCTCCACTTTTTTCTGGCTTCTACTCCCCTCCGGCCTCCCACCCCTTGTGATCCTCCCACCCCATTTCAGCCTACACTTTTTTCTGGCCTCTACTTCCCTCCAGCCTCCCACCCCATTTTGTCCTCCATTTTCTTCTGGCCTCTACTTCCCTCCGACCTCCCACCCCGTTTCAGCCTCCCACCCCGTTTCGGCCTCCACTTTTTTCTGGCCTCTGCTTCCGTCCAGACTCCCACCCCGTTTTTCAGCCTCCCACCCCATTTTGGTCCACTGTTTTCTGGCCTCTAGTTCCCTCTGGCCTCCCACCCCATTTCAGCCTTGCACCCCGTTTCACTGTCCACTTTTCTCTGGCCTCTACTTCCCTCCGGCCTCCCACCCTGTTTCAGCCTGGCACCTCTTTTCGAACTCCACTTTTCTCTGGCCTCTAATTCCCTCCAGCCTCTCACCCCGTTTCAGCCTTCCATCCCTTTTCAGACTCCACTTTTTTCTCCGGTCTCTACTTTCCTCCGGCCTCCCAGCCCGTTTCAGCCTCCCACCCCATTTTGGCCTCCACTTTTTTCTGGCTTCTACTCCCCTCCAGCCTCCCACCCCTTGTGATCCTCCCACCCCATTTCGGCCTACACTTTTTTCTGGCCTCTACGTCCCTCCAGCCTCCCACCCCTTTTTGGCCTCCACTTTTTTCTGGCCTCTACTTCCCTCCGGCCTTCCACCCCTTGTGATCCTCCCACCCTATTATGGCTTCCACTTTTTTCTGGCCTATACTTCCCTCCGGCCTCTCACTCCGTTTCAGTCTCCCACCCCATATCGGCCTCCACTTTTTTCTCTGGCCTCTACTTCCCTCTGGCCTCCCACCCCGTTTCAGATTCCCATTCCATTTTGGCCTACACATTTTTCGGGCCTCTACTTCCCTCCGGCCTCCCACCCCGTTTTAGCCTCCCATGCCGTTTTGGCCTTTGCTTTTTTATGGCCTCTACTTCCCTCCGTCCTCCCACCCCTTGTGATCCTCCCACCCCATTTTGGCCTCCACTTTCCTCTGGCCTCTACTTCCCTCCGGCCTCCCACCCCGTTTCGGCCTCCCACCCCGTTTCGGCCTCCACTTCTTTCTGGCCTCTGCTTCCCTCTGGCCTCCCACCCCGTTTCAGCCTCCCACCCCATTTCAGCCTCCACTTTTTTCTGGCTTCTACTTCCCTCCAGCCTCCCACCCCTTGTGATCCTCCCACCCCATTTTGGCCTCCACTTTCCTCTGGCCTCTACTTCCCTCCGGCCTCCCACCCCGTTTCAGCCTCCCACCCCATTTTGGCCTCCACTTTCCTCTGGCCTCTACTTCCCTCCGGCCTCCCACCCCGTTTCAGCCTCCCACCCCGTTTCGGCCTCCACTTTTTTCTGGCCTCTGCTTCCGTCCAGACTCCCACCCCGTTTTTCAGCCTCCCACCCCATTTTGGTCCACTCTTTTCTGGCCTCTAGGTCCCTCTGGCCTCCCACCCCATTTCAGCCTCGCACCCCATTTCACTGTCCACTTTTCTCTGGCCTCTACTTCCCTCCGGCCTCCCACCCTGTTTCAGCCTGGCACCTCTTTTCGAACTCCACTTTTCTCTGGCCTCTAATTCCCTCCAGCCTCTCACCCCGTTTCAGCCTTCCATCCCTTTTCAGACTCCACTTTTTTCTCCGGTCTCTACTTTCCTCCGGCCTCCCAGCCCGTTTCAGCCTCCCACCCCATTTTGGCCTCCACTTTTTTCTGGCTTCTACTCCCCTCCGGCCTCCCACCCCTTGTGATCCTCCCACCCCATTTCGGCCTACACTTTTTTCTGGCCTCTACGTCCCTCCAGCCTCCCACCCCTTTTTGGCCTCCACTTTTTTCTGGCCTCTACTTCCCTCCGGCCTTCCACCCCTTGTGATCCTCCCACCCTATTATGGCTTCCACTTTTTTCTGGCCTATACTTCCCTCCGGCCTCTCACTCCGTTTCAGTCTCCCACCCCATATCGGCCTCCACTTTTTTCTCTGGCCTCTACTTCCCTCTGGCCTCCCACCCCGTTTCAGATTCCCATTCCATTTTGGCCTACACATTTTTCGGGCCTCTACTTCCCTCCGGCCTCCCACCCCGTTTTAGCCTCCCATGCCGTTTTGGCCTTTGCTTTTTTATGGCCTCTACTTCCCTCCGTCCTCCCACCCCTTCTGATCCTCCCACCCCATTTTGGCCTCCACTTTCCTCTGGCCTCTACTTCCCTCCGGCCTCCCACCCCGTTTCGGCCTCCCACCCCGTTTCGGCCTCCACTTCTTTCTGGCCTCTGCTTCCCTCTGGCCTCCCACCCCGTTTCAGCCTCCCACCCCATTTCAGCCTCCACTTTTTTCTCCAGCCTCTACTTCCCTCCATCCTCCCCATTTCGGCCTCCACTTTTTTCTGGCCTCTACTTCCATCCAACCTCTCACCCCTTGTAATACTCCCACCCCATTTCAGCCTCCACTTTTTTCTGGCCTCTACTTCTCTCCGGTCTCCCATCCCGTAATCAGCCTCCCACCCCATTTTGGCCTCCACTTTATTCAGGCCTCTACTTCCCTCCAGCCTCTCGCCTCTTGTGATCCTCCCACCCCATTTCAGCCACCACTTTTTTCTGGCTTCTACTTCCCTCCAGCCTCCCACCCCTTGTGATCCTCCCACCCCATTTTGGCCTCCACTTTTCTCTGGCCTCTACTTCCCTCCGGCCTCCCACCCCGTTTCAGCCTCCCACCCCATTTTGGCCTCCACTTTCCTCTGGCCTCTACTTCCCTCCGGCCTCCCACCCCGTTTCAGCCTCCCACCCCGTTTCGGCCTCCACTTTTTTCTGGCCTCTGCTTCCGTCCAGACTCCCACCCCGTTTTTCAGCCTCCCACCCCATTTTGGTCCACTCTTTTCTGGCCTCTAGGTCCCTCTGGCCTCCCACCCCATTTCAGCCTCGCACCCCATTTCACTGTCCACTTTTCTCTGGCCTCTACTTCCCTCCGGCCTCCCACCCTGTTTCAGCCTGGCACCTCTTTTCGAACTCCACTTTTCTCTGGCCTCTAATTCCCTCCAGCCTCTCACCCCGTTTCAGCCTTCCATCCCTTTTCAGACTCCACTTTTTTCTCCGGTCTCTACTTTCCTCCGGCCTCCCAGCCCGTTTCAGCCTCCCACCCCATTTTGGCCTCCACTTTTTTCTGGCTTCTACTCCCCTCCGGCCTCCCACCCCTTGTGATCCTCCCACCCCATTTCGGCCTACACTTTTTTCTGGCCTCTACGTCCCTCCAGCCTCCCACCCCTTTTTGGCCTCCACTTTTTTCTGGCCTCTACTTCCCTCCGGCCTTCCACCCCTTGTGATCCTCCCACCCTATTATGGCTTCCACTTTTTTCTGGCCTATACTTCCCTCCGGCCTCTCACTCCGTTTCAGTCTCCCACCCCATATCGGCCTCCACTTTTTTCTCTGGCCTCTACTTCCCTCTGGCCTCCCACCCCGTTTCAGATTCCCATTCCATTTTGGCCTACACATTTTTCGGGCCTCTACTTCCCTCCGGCCTCCCACCCCGTTTTAGCCTCCCATGCCGTTTTGGCCTTTGCTTTTTTATGGCCTCTACTTCCCTCCGTCCTCCCACCCCTTCTGATCCTCCCACCCCATTTTGGCCTCCACTTTCCTCTGGCCTCTACTTCCCTCCGGCCTCCCACCCCGTTTCGGCCTCCCACCCCGTTTCGGCCTCCACTTCTTTCTGGCCTCTGCTTCCCTCTGGCCTCCCACCCCGTTTCAGCCTCCCACCCCATTTCAGCCTCCACTTTTTTCTCCAGCCTCTACTTCCCTCCATCCTCCCCATTTCGGCCTCCACTTTTTTCTGGCCTCTACTTCCATCCAACCTCTCACCCCTTGTAATACTCCCACCCCATTTCGGCCTCCACTTTTTTCTGGCCTCTACTTCTCTCCGGTCTCCCATCCCGTAATCAGCCTCCCACCCCATTTTGGCCTCCACTTTATTCAGGCCTCTACTTCCCTCCAGCCTCTCGCCTCTTGTGATCCTCCCACCCCATTTCAGCCACCACTTTTTTCTGGCTTCTACTTCCCTCCAGCCTCCCACCCCTTGTGATCCTCCCACCCCATTTTGGCCTCTACTTTCCTCTGGCCTCTACTTCCCTCCGGCCTCCCACCCCGTTTCAGCCTCCCACCCCGTTTCGGCCTCCACTTTTTTCTGGCCTCTGCTTCCGTCCAGACTCCCACCCCGTTTTTCAGCCTCCCACCCCATTTTGGTCCACTCTTTTCTGGCCTCTAGTTCCCTCTGGCCTCCCACCCCATTTCAGCCTCGCACCCCATTTCACTGTCCACTTTTCTCTGGCCTCTACTTCCCTCCGGCCTCCCACCCTGTTTCAGCCTGGCACCTCTTTTCGAACTCCACTTTTCTCTGGCCTCTAATTCCCTCCAGCCTCTCACCACGTTTCAGCCTTCCATCCCTTTTCAGACTCCACTTTTTTCTCCGGTCTCTACTTTCCTCCGGCCTCCCAGCCCGTTTCAGCCTCCCACCCCATTTTGGCCTCCACTTTTTTCTGGCTTCTACTCCCCTCCGGCCTCCCACCCCTTGTGATCCTCCCACCCCATTTCGGCCTACACTTTTTTCTGGCCTCTACGTCCCTCCAGCCTCCCACCCCTTTTTGGCCTCCACTTTTTTCTGGCCTCTACTTCCCTCCGGCCTCCCACCCCTTTTTGGCTTCCACTTTTTTCTGGCCTATACTTCCCTCCGGCCTCTCACTCCGTTTCAGTCTCCCACCCCATATCGGCCTCCACTTTTTTCTCTGGCCTCTACTTCCCTCTGGCCTCCCACCCCGTTTCAGATTCCCATTCCATTTTGGCCTACACATTTTTCGGGCCTCTACTTCCCTCCGGCCTCCCACCCCGTTTTAGCCTCCCATGCCGTTTTGGCCTTTGCTTTTTTATGGCCTCTACTTCCCTCCGTCCTCCCACCCCTTCTGATCCTCCCACCCCATTTTGGCCTCCACTTTCCTCTGGCCTCTACTTCCCTCCGGCCTCCCACCCCGTTTCGGCCTCCCACCCCGTTTCGGCCTCCACTTCTTTCTGGCCTCTGCTTCCCTCTGGCCTCCCACCCCGTTTCAGCCTCCCACCCCATTTCAGCCTCCACTTTTTTCTCCAGCCTCTACTTCCCTCCATCCTCCCCATTTCGGCCTCCACTTTTTTCTGGCCTCTACTTCCATCCAACCTCTCACCCCTTGTAATACTCCCACCCCATTTCAGCCTCCACTTTTTTCTGGCCTCTACTTCTCTCCGGTCTCCCATCCCGTAATCAGCCTCCCACCCCATTTTGGCCTCCACTTTATTCAGGCCTCTACTTCCCTCCAGCCTCTCGCCTCTTGTGATCCTCCCACCCCATTTCAGCCACCACTTTTTTCTGGCTTCTACTTCCCTCCAGCCTCCCACCCCTTGTGATCCTCCCACCCCATTTTGGCCTCCACTTTTCTCTGGCCTCTACTTCCCTCCGGCCTCCCACCCCGTTTCAGCCTCCCACCCCATTTTGGCCTCCACTTTCCTCTGGCCTCTACTTCCCTCCGGCCTCCCACCCCGTTTCAGCCTCCCACCCCGTTTCGGCCTCCACTTTTTTCTGGCCTCTGCTTCCGTCCAGACTCCCACCCCGTTTTTCAGCCTCCCACCCCATTTTGGTCCACTCTTTTCTGGCCTCTAGTTCCCTCTGGCCTCCCACCCCATTTCAGCCTCGCACCCCATTTCACTGTCCACTTTTCTCTGGCCTCTACTTCCCTCCGGCCTCCCACCCTGTTTCAGCCTGGCACCTCTTTTCGAACTCCACTTTTCTCTGGCCTCTAATTCCCTCCAGCCTCTCACCGCGTTTCAGCCTTCCATCCCTTTTCAGACTCCACTTTTTTCTCCGGTCTCTACTTTCCTCCGGCCTCCCAGCCCGTTTCAGCCTCCCACCCCATTTTGGCCTCCACTTTTTTCTGGCTTCTACTCCCCTCCGGCCTCCCACCCCTTGTGATCCTCCCACCCCATTTCGGCCTACACTTTTTTCTGGCCTCTACGTCCCTCCAGCCTCCCACCCCTTTTTGGCCTCCACTTTTTTCTGGCCTCTACTTCCCTCCGGCCTTCCACCCCTTGTGATCCTCCCACCCTATTATGGCTTCCACTTTTTTCTGGCCTATACTTCCCTCCGGCCTCTCACTCCGTTTCAGTCTCCCACCCCATATCGGCCTCCACTTTTTTCTCTGGCCTCTACTTCCCTCTGGCCTCCCACCCCGTTTCAGATTCCCATTCCATTTTGGCCTACACATTTTTCGGGCCTCTACTTCCCTCCGGCCTCCCACCCCGTTTTAGCCTCCCATGCCGTTTTGGCCTTTGCTTTTTTATGGCCTCTACTTCCCTCTGTCCTCCCACCCCTTCTGATCCTCCCACCCCATTTTGGCCTCCACTTTCCTCTGGCCTCTACTTCCCTCCGGCCTCCCACCCCGTTTCGGCCTCCCACCCCGTTTCGGCCTCCACTTCTTTCTGGCCTCTGCTTCCCTCTGGCCTCCCACCCCGTTTCAGCCTCCCACCCCATTTCAGCCTCCACTTTTTTCTCCAGCCTCTACTTCCCTCCATCCTCCCCATTTCGGCCTCCACTTTTTTCTGGCCTCTACTTCCATTCAACCTCTCACCCCTTGTAATACTCCCACCCCATTTCGGCCTCCACTTTTTTCTGGCCTCTACTTCTCTCCGGTCTCCCATCCCGTAATCAGCCTCCCACCCCATTTTGGCCTCCACTTTATTCAGGCCTCTACTTCCCTCCAGCCTCTCGCCTCTTGTGATCCTCCCACCCCATTTCAGCCACCACTTTTTTCTGGCTTCTACTTCCCTCCAGCCTCCCACCCCTTGTGATCCTCCCACCCCATTTTGGCCTCCACTTTTCTCTGGCCTCTACTTCCCTCCTGCCTCCCACCCCGTTTCAGCCTCCCACCCCGTTTCGGCCTCCACTTTTTTCTGGCCTCTGCTTCCGTCCAGACTCCCACCCCGTTTTTCAGCCTCCCACCCCATTTTGGTCCACTCTTTTCTGGCCTCTAGGTCCCTCTGGCCTCCCACCCCATTTCAGCCTCGCACCCCATTTCACTGTCCACTTTTCTCTGGCCTCTACTTCCCTCCGGCCTCCCACCCTGTTTCAGCCTGGCACCTCTTTTCGAACTCCACTTTTCTCTGGCCTCTAATTCCCTCCAGGCTCTCACCCCGTTTCAGCCTTCCATCCCTTTTCAGACTCCACTTTTTTCTCCGGTCTCTACTTTCCTCCGGCCTCCCAGCCCGTTTCAGCCTCCCACCCCATTTTGGCCTCCACTTTTTTCTGGCTTCTACTCCCCTCCAGCCTCCCACCCCTTGTGATCCTCCCACCCCATTTCGGCCTACACTTTTTTCTGGCCTCTACGTCCCTCCAGCCTCCCACCCCTTTTTGGCCTCCACTTTTTTCTGGTCTCTACTTCCCTCCGGCCTTCCACCCCTTGTGATCCTCCCACCCTATTATGGCTTCCACTTTTTTCTGGCCTATACTTCCCTCCGGCCTCTCACTCCGTTTCAGTCTCCCACCCCATATCGGCCTCCACTTTTTTCTCTGGCCTCTACTTCCCTCTGGCCTCCCACCCCGTTTCAGATTCCCATTCCATTTTGGCCTACACATTTTTCGGGCCTCTACTTCCCTCCGGCCTCCCACCCCGTTTTAGCCTCCCATGCCGTTTTGGCCTTTGCTTTTTTATGGCCTCTACTTCCCTCCGTCCTCCCACCCCTTCTGATCCTCCCACCCCATTTTGGCCTCCACTTTCCTCTGGCCTCTACTTCCCTCCGGCCTCCCACCCCGTTTCGGCCTCCCACCCCGTTTCGGCCTCCACTTCTTTCTGGCCTCTGCTTCCCTCTGGCCTCCCACCCCGTTTCAGCCTCCCACCCCATTTCAGCCTCCACTTTTTTCTCCAGCCTCTACTTCCCTCCATCCTCCCCATTTCGGCCTCCACTTTTTTCTGGCCTCTACTTCCATCCAACCTCTCACCCCTTGTAATACTCCCACCCCATTTCAGCCTCCACTTTTTTCTGGCCTCTACTTCTCTCCGGTCTCCCATCCCGTAATCAGCCTCCCACCCCATTTTGGCCTCCACTTTATTCAGGCCTCTACTTCCCTCCAGCCTCTCGCCTCTTGTGATCCTCCCACCCCATTTCAGCCACCACTTTTTTCTGGCTTCTACTTCCCTCCAGCCTCCCACCCCTTGTGATCCTCCCACCCCATTTTGGCCTCCACTTTTCTCTGGCCTCTACTTCCCTCCGGCCTCCCACCCCGTTTCAGCCTCCCACCCCATTTTGGCCTCCACTTTCCTCTGGCCTCTACTTCCCTCCGGCCTCCCACCCCGTTTCAGCCTCCCACCCCGTTTCGGCCTCCACTTTTTTCTGGCCTCTGCTTCCGTCCAGACTCCCACCCCGTTTTTCAGCCTCCCACCCCATTTTGGTCCACTCTTTTCTGGCCTCTAGTTCCCTCTGGCCTCCCACCCCATTTCAGCCTCGCACCCCATTTCACTGTCCACTTTTCTCTGGCCTCTACTTCCCTCCGGCCTCCCACCCTGTTTCAGCCTGGCACCTCTTTTCGAACTCCACTTTTCTCTGGCCTCTAATTCCCTCCAGCCTCTCACCGCGTTTCAGCCTTCCATCCCTTTTCAGACTCCACTTTTTTCTCCGGTCTCTACTTTCCTCCGGCCTCCCAGCCCGTTTCAGCCTCCCACCCCATTTTGGCCTCCACTTTTTTCTGGCTTCTACTCCCCTCCGGCCTCCCACCCCTTGTGATCCTCCCACCCCATTTCGGCCTACACTTTTTTCTGGCCTCTACGTCCCTCCAGCCTCCCACCCCTTTTTGGCCTCCACTTTTTTCTGGCCTCTACTTCCCTCCGGCCTTCCACCCCTTGTGATCCTCCCACCCTATTATGGCTTCCACTTTTTTCTGGCCTATACTTCTCTCCGGCCTCTCACTCCGTTTCAGTCTCCCACCCCATATCGGCCTCCACTTTTTTCTCTGGCCTCTACTTCCCTCCGGCCTCCCACCCCGTTTCGGCCTCCCACCCCGTTTCGGCCTCCACTTCTTTCTGGCCTCTGCTTCTCTCCGGACTCCCACCCCGTTTCGGCCTCCCACCCCGTTTCAGCATCCCACCCCATTTCGGCCTACACTTTTTTCTGGCCTATACTTCCCTCCGGCCTCTCACTCCGTTTCAGTCTCCCACCCCATATCGGCCTCCACTTTTTTCTCTGGCCTCTACTTCCCTCTGGCCTCCCACCCCGTTTCAGATTCCCATTCCATTTTGGCCTACACATTTTTCGGGCCTCTACTTCCCTCCGGCCTCCCACCCCGTTTTAGCCTCCCATGCCGTTTTGGCCTTTGCTTTTTTATGGCCTCTACTTCCCTCCAGCCTCCCACCCCTTGTGATCCTCCCACCCCATTTTGGCCTCCACTTTCCTCTGGCCTCTACTTCCCTCCAGCCTCCCACCCCGTTTCAGCCTCCACTTCTTTCCGGCCTCCCACCCCGTTTCGGCCTCCACTTCTTTCTGGCCTCTGCTTCCCTCCGGCCTCCCACCCCGTTTCAGCCTCCCACCCCATTTCAGCCTCCACTTTTTTCTCCAGCCTCTACTTCCCTCCATCCTCCCACCCCATTTCGGCCTCCACTTTTTTCTGGCCTCTACTTCTCTCCGGTCTCCCATCCCGTAATCAGCCTCCCACCCCATTTTGGCCTCCACTTTATTCAGGCCTCTACTTCCCTCCAGCCTCTCGCCTCTTGTGATCCTCCCACCCCATTTCAGCCTCCACTTTTTTCTGGCTTCTACTTCCCTCCAGCCTCCCACCCCTTGTGATCCTCCCACCCCATTTTGGCCTCCACTTTTCTCTGGCCTCTACGTCCCTCCAGCCTCCCAACCCTTTTTGGCCTCCACTTTTTTCTGGCCTCTACTTTCCTCCGGCCTCCCAGCCCGTTTCAGCCTCCCACCCCATTTTGGCCTCCACTTTTTTCTGGCTTCTACTCCCCTCCGGCCTCCCACCCCTTGTGATCCTCCCACCCCATTTCGGCCAACACTTTTTTCTGGCCTCTACGTCCCTCCAGCCTCCCAACCCTTTTTGGCCTCCACTTTTTTCTGGCCTCTACTTCCCTCCAGCCTTCCACCCCTTGTGATCCTCCCACCCTATTATGGCTTCCACTTTTTTCTGGCCTATACTTCCCTCCGGCCTCTCACTCCGTTTCAGTCTCCCACCCCATATCGGCCTCCACTTTTTTCTCTGGCCTCTACTTCCCTCTGGCCTCCCACCCCGTTTCAGATTCCCATTCCATTTTGGCCTACACATTTTTCGGGCCTCTACTTCCCTCCGGCCTCCCACCCCGTTTCAGCCTCCCATGCCGTTTTGGCCTTTGCTTTTTTCTGGCCTCTACTTCCCTCTGGCCTTCCACCCCTTGTGATCCTCCCACCCCATTTTGGCCTCCACTTTCCTCTGGCCTCTACTTCCCTCCGGCCTCCCACCGCGTTTCGGCCTCCCACCCCGTTTCGGCCTCCACTTCTTTCTGGCCTCTGCTTCCCTCCGGCCTCCCACCCCGTTTCAGCCTCCCACCCCGTTTCGGCCTCCACTTTTTTCTCCAGCCTCTACTTCCCTCCATCCTCCCACCCCATTTCAGCCTCCACTTTTTTCTGGCCTCTACTTCTCTCCGGTCTCCCATCCCGTAATCAGCCTCCCACCCCATTTTGGCCTCCACTTTATTCAGGCCTCTACTTCCCTCCAGCCTCTTGCCTCTTGTGATCCTCCCACCCCATTTCAGCCTCCACTTTTTTCTGGCTTCTACTTCCCTCCGGCCTCCCATCCCGTTTTAGCCTCCCATGCCGTTTTGGCCTTTACTTTTTTCTGGCTTCTACTTCCCTCCAGCCTCCCACCCCTTGTGATCCTCCCACCCCATTTTGGCCTCCACTTTTCTCTGGCCTCTACTTCCCTCCGGCCTCCCACCCCGTTTCAGCCTCCCACCCCATTTTGGCCTCCACTTTCCTCTGGCCTCTACTTCCCTCCGGCCTCCCACCCCGTTTCAGCCTCCCACCCCGTTTCGGCCTCCACTTTTTTCTGGCCTCTGCTTCCGTCCAGACTCCCACCCCGTTTTTCAGCCTCCCACCCCATTTTGGTCCACTCTTTTCTGGCCTCTAGTTCCCTCTGGCCTCCCACCCCATTTCAGCCTCGCGCCCCATTTCACTGTCCACTTTTCTCTGGCCTCTACTTCCCTCCGGCCTCCCACCCTGTTTCAGATTCCCATTGCATTTTGGCCTACACATTTTTCGGGCCTCTATATCCCTCCGGCCTCCCACCCGGTTTTAGCCTCCCATGCCGTTTTGGCCTTTGCTTTTTTATGGCCTCTACTTCCCTCCAGCCTCCCACCCCTTGTGATCCTCCCACCCCATTTTGGCCTCCACTTCCCTCTGGCCTCTACTTCCCTCCGGCCTCCCACCCCATTTCGGCCTCCCGCCCCGTTTCGGTCTGCACTTTTTTCTGGCCTCTGCTTCCCTCCGGCCTCCCACCCCGTTTCAGCCTCCCACCCCATTTCGGCCTCCACTTTTTTCTCCAGCCTCTACTTCCCTCCATCCTCCCACCCCATTTTGGCCTCCACTTTATTCAGGCCTCTACTTCCCTCCAGCCTCTTGCCTCTTGTGATCCTCCCACCCCATTTCAGGCTCCACTTTTTTCTGGCTTCTACTTCCCTCCGGCCTCCCACCCCGTTTTAGCCTCCCATGCCGTTTTGGCCTTTACTTTTTTCTGGCTTCTACTTCCCTCCAGCCTCCCACCCCTTGTGATCCTCCCACCCCATTTTGGCCTCCACTTTTCTCTGGCCTCTACTTCCCTCCGGCCTCCCACCCCGTTTCAGCCTCCCACCCCATTTTGGCCTCCACTTTCCTCTGGCCTCTACTTCCCTCCGGCCTCCCACCCCGTTTCAGCCTCCCACCCCGTTTCGGCCTCCACTTTTTTCTGGCCTCTGCTTCCGTCCAGACTCCCACCCCGTTTTTCAGCCTCCCACCCCATTTTGGTCCACTCTTTTCTGGCCTCTAGTTCCCTCTGGCCTCCCACCCCATTTCAGCCTCGCACCCCATTTCACTGTCCACTTTTCTCTGGCCTCTACTTCCCTCCGGCCTCCCACCCTGTTTCAGCCTGGCACCTCTTTTCGAACTCCACTTTTCTCTGGCCTCTAATTCCCTCCAGCCTCTCACCCCGTTTCAGCCTTCCATCCCTTTTCAGACTCCACTTTTTTCTCTGGTCTCTACTTTCCTCCGGCCTCCCAGCCCGTTTCAGCCTCCCACCCCATTTTGGCCTCCACTTTTTTCTGGCTTCTACTCCCCTCCGGCCTCCCACCCCTTGTGATCCTCCCACCCCATTTCGGCCTACACTTTTTTCTGGCCTCTACGTCCTTCCAGCCTCCCACCCCTTTTTGGCCTCCACTTTTTTCTGGCCTCTACTTCCCTCCGGCCTTCCACCCCTTGTGATCCTCCCACCCTATTATGGCTTCCACTTTTTTCTGGCCTATACTTCCCTCCGGCCTCTCACTCCGTTTCAGTCTCCCACCCCATATCGGCCTCCACTTTTTTCTCTGGCCTCTACTTCCCTCTGGCCTCCCACCCTGTTTCAGATTCCCATTCCATTTTGGCCTACACATTTTTCGGGCCTCTACTTCCCTCCGGCCTCCCACCCCGTTTTAGCCTCCCATGCCGTTTTGGCCTTTGCTTTTTTATGGCCTCTACTTCCCTCCGTCCTCCCACCCCTTGTGATCCTCCCACCCCATTTTGGCCTCCACTTTCCTCTGGCCTCTACTTCCCTCCGGCCTCCCACCCCGTTTCGGCCTCCCACCCCGTTTCGGCCTCCACTTCTTTCTGGCCTCTGCTTCCCTCTGGCCTCCCACCCCGTTTCAGCCTCCCACCCCATTTCAGCCTCCACTTTTTTCTCCAGCCTCTACTTCCCTCCATCCTCCCCATTTCGGCCTCCACTTTTTTCTGGCCTCTACTTCCATCCAACCTCTCACCCCTTGTAATACTCCCACCCCATTTCGGCCTCCACTTTTTTCTGGCCTCTACTTCTCTCCGGTCTCCCATCCCGTAATCAGCCTCCCACCCCATTTTGGCCTCCACTTTATTCAGGCCTCTACTTCCCTCCAGCCTCTCGCCTCTTGTGATCCTCCCACCCCATTTCAGCCACCACTTTTTTCTGGCTTCTACTTCCCTCCAGCCTCCCACCCCTTGTGATCCTCCCACCCCATTTTGGCCTCCACTTTTCTCTGGCCTCTACTTCCCTCCGGCCTCCCACCCCGTTTCAGCCTCCCACCCCATTTTGGCCTCCACTTTCCTCTGGCCTCTACTTCCCTCCGGCCTCCCACCCCGTTTCAGCCTCCCACCCCGTTTCGGCCTCCACTTTTTTCTGGCCTCTGCTTCCGTCCAGACTCCCACCCCGTTTTTCAGCCTCCCACCCCATTTTGGTCCACTCTTTTCTGGCCTCTAGGTCCCTCTGGCCTTCCACCCCATTTCAGCCTCGCACCCCATTTCACTGTCCACTTTTCTCTGGCCTCTACTTCCCTCCGGCCTCCCACCCTGTTTCAGCCTGGCACCTCTTTTCGAACTCCACTTTTCTCTGGCCTCTAATTCCCTCCAGCCTCTCACCCCGTTTCAGCCTTCCATCCCTTTTCAGACTCCACTTTTTTCTCCGGTCTCTACTTTCCTCCGGCCTCCCAGCCCGTTTCAGCCTCCCACCCCATTTTGGCCTCCACTTTTTTCTGGCTTCTACTCCCCTCCGGCCTCCCACCCCTTGTGATCCTCCCACCCCATATCGGCCTCCACTTTTTTCTCTGGCCTCTACTTCCCTCTGGCCTCCCACCCTGTTTCAGATTCCCATTCCATTTTGGCCTACACATTTTTCGGGCCTCTACTTCCCTCCGGCCTCCCACCCCGTTTTAGCCTCCCATGCCGTTTTGGCCTTTGCTTTTTTATGGCCTCTACTTCCCTCCGTCCTCCCACCCCTTGTGATCCTCCCACCCCATTTTGGCCTCCACTTTCCTCTGGCCTCTACTTCCCTCCGGCCTCCCACCCCGTTTCGGCCTCCCACCCCGTTTCGGCCTCCACTTCTTTCTGGCCTCTGCTTCCCTCTGGCCTCCCACCCCGTTTCAGCCTCCCACCCCATTTCAGCCTCCACTTTTTTCTCCAGCCTCTACTTCCCTCCATCCTCCCACCCCATTTCGGCCTCCACTTTTTTCTGGCCTCTACTTCTCTCCGGTCTCCCATCCCGTAATCAGCCTCCCACCCCATTTTGGCCTCCACTTTATTCAGGCCTCTACTTCCCTCCAGCCTCTCGCCTCTTGTGATCCTCCCACCCCATTTCAGCCTCCACTTTTTTCTGGCTTCTACTTCCCTCCAGCCTCCCACCCCTTGTGATCCTCCCACCCCATTTTGGCCTCCACTTTTCTCTGGCCTCTACTTCTCTCTGGCCTCCCACCCCGTTTCAGCCTCCCACCCCGTTTCGGCCTCCACTTTTTTCTGGCCTCTGCTTCCGTCCAGACTCCCACCCCGTTTTTCAGCCTCCCACCCCATTTTGGTCCACTCTTTTCTGGCCTCTAGTTCCCTCTGGCCTCCCACCCCATTTCAGCCTCGCGCCCCATTTCACTGTCCACTTTTCTCTGGCCTCTACTTCCCTCCGGCCTCCCACCCTGTTTCAGATTCCCATTGCATTTTGGCCTACACATTTTTCGGGCCTCTATATCCCTCCGGCCTCCCACCCGGTTTTAGCCTCCCATGCCGTTTTGGCCTTTGCTTTTTTATGGTCTCTACTTCCCTCCAGCCTCCCACCCCTTGTGATCCTCCCACCCCATTTTGGCCTCCACTTCCCTCTGGCCTCTACTTCCCTCCGGCCTCCCACCCCATTTCAGCCTCCCGCCCCGTTTCGGTCTGCACTTTTTTCTGGCCTCTGCTTCCCTCCGGCCTCCCACCCCGTTTCAGCCTCCCACCCCATTTCGGCCTCCACTTTTTTCTCCAGCCTCTACTTCCCTCCATCCTCCCACCCCATTTTGGCCTCCACTTTATTCAGGCCTCTACTTCCCTCCAGCCTCTTGCCTCTTGTGATCCTCCCACCCCATTTCAGCCTCCACTTTTTTCTGGCTTCTACTTCCCTCCGGCCTCCCACCCCGTTTTAGCCTCCCATGCCGTTTTGGCCTTTACTTTTTTCTGGCTTCTACTTCCCTCCAGCCTCCCACCCCTTGTGATCCTCCCACCCCATTTTGGCCTCCACTTTTCTCTGGCCTCTACTTCCCTCTGGCCTCCCACCCCATTTCAGCCTCGCACCCCATTTCACTGTCCACTTTTCTCTGGCCTCTACTTCCCTCCGGCCTCCCACCCTGTTTCAGCCTGGCACCTCTTTTCGAACTCCACTTTTCTCTGGCCTCTAATTCCCTCCAGCCTCTCACCCCGTTTCAGCCTTCCATCCCTTTTCAGACTCCACTTTTTTCTCCGGTCTCTACTTTCCTCCGGCCTCCCAGCCCGTTTCAGCCTCCCACCCCATTTTGGCCTCCACTTTATTCAGGCCTCTACTTCCCTCCAGCCTCTCGCCTCTTGTGATCCTCCCACCCCATTTCAGCCTCCACTTTTTTCTGGCTTCTACTCCCCTCCGGCCTCCCACCCCTTGTGATCCTCCCACCCCATTTCAGCCTACACTTTTTTCTGGCCTCTACGTCCTTCCAGCCTCCCACCCCTTTTTGGCCTCCACTTTTTTCTGGCCTCTACTCCCCTCCGGCCTTCCACCCCTTGTGATCCTCCCACCCTATTATGGCTTCCACTTTTTTCTGGCCTATACTTCCCTCCGGCCTCTCACTCCGTTTCAGTCTCCCACCCCATATCGGCCTCCACTTTTTTCTCTGGCCTCTACTTCCCTCTGGCCTCCCACCCCGTTTCAGATTCCCATTCCATTTTGGCCTACACATTTTTCGGGCCTCTACTTCCCTCCGGCCTCCCACCCCGTTTTAGCCTCCCATGCCGTTTTGGCCTTTGCTTTTTTATGGCCTCTACTTCCCTCCGTCCTCCCACCCCTTGTGATCCTCCCACCCCATTTTGGCCTCCACTTTCCTCTGGCCTCTACTTCCCTCCGGCCTCCCACCCCGTTTCGGCCTCCCACCCCGTTTCGGCCTCCACTTCTTTCTGGCCTCTGCTTCCCTCTGGCCTCCCACCCCGTTTCAGCCTCCCACCCCATTTCAGCCTCCACTTTTTTCTCCAGCCTCTACTTCCCTCCATCCTCCCCATTTCGGCCTCCACTTTTTTCTGGCCTCTACTTCCATCCAACCTCTCACCCCTTGTAATACTCCCACCCCATTTCGGCCTCCACTTTTTTCTGGCCTCTACTTCTCTCCGGTCTCCCATCCCGTAATCAGCCTCCCACCCCATTTTGGCCTCCACTTTATTCAGGCCTCTACTTCCCTCCAGCCTCTCGCCTCTTGTGATCCTCCCACCCCATTTCAGCCACCACTATTTTCTGGCTTCTACTTCCCTCCAGCCTCCCACCCCTTGTGATCCTCCCACCCCATTTTGGCCTCCACTTTCCTCTGGCCTCTACTTCCCTCCGGCCTCCCACCCCGTTTCAGCCTCCCACCCCGTTTCGGCCTCCACTTTTTTCTGGCCTCTGCTTCCGTCCAGACTCCCACCCCGTTTTTCAGCCTCCCACCCCATTTTGGTCCACTCTTTTCTGGCCTCTAGTTCCCTCTGGCCTCCCACCCCATTTCAGCCTCGCACCCCATTTCACTGTCCACTTTTCTCTGGCCTCTACTTCCCTCCGGCCTCCCACCCTGTTTCAGCCTGGCACCTCTTTTCGAACTCCACTTTTCTCTGGCCTCTAATTCCCTCCAGCCTCTCACCACGTTTCAGCCTTCCATCCCTTTTCAGACTCCACTTTTTTCTCCGGTCTCTACTTTCCTCCGGCCTCCCAGCCCGTTTCAGCCTCCCACCCCATTTTGGCCTCCACTTTTTTCTGGCTTCTACTCCCCTCCGGCCTCCCACCCCTTGTGATCCTCCCACCCCATTTCGGCCTACACTTTTTTCTGGCCTCTACGTCCCTCCAGCCTCCCACCCCTTTTTGGCCTCCACTTTTTTCTGGCCTCTACTTCCCTCCGGCCTCCCACCCCTTTTTGGCTTCCACTTTTTTCTGGCCTATACTTCCCTCCGGCCTCTCACTCCGTTTCAGTCTCCCACCCCATATCGGCCTCCACTTTTTTCTCTGGCCTCTACTTCCCTCTGGCCTCCCACCCCGTTTCAGATTCCCATTCCATTTTGGCCTACACATTTTTCGGGCCTCTACTTCCCTCCGGCCTCCCACCCCGTTTTAGCCTCCCATGCCGTTTTGGCCTTTGCTTTTTTATGGCCTCTACTTCCCTCCGTCCTCCCACCCCTTCTGATCCTCCCACCCCATTTTGGCCTCCACTTTCCTCTGGCCTCTACTTCCCTCCGGCCTCCCACCCCGTTTCGGCCTCCCACCCCGTTTCGGCCTCCACTTCTTTCTGGCCTCTGCTTCCCTCTGGCCTCCCACCCCGTTTCAGCCTCCCACCCCATTTCAGCCTCCACTTTTTTCTCCAGCCTCTACTTCCCTCCATCCTCCCCATTTCGGCCTCCACTTTTTTCTGGCCTCTACTTCCATCCAACCTCTCACCCCTTGTAATACTCCCACCCCATTTCAGCCTCCACTTTTTTCTGGCCTCTACTTCTCTCCGGTCTCCCATCCCGTAATCAGCCTCCCACCCCATTTTGGCCTCCACTTTATTCAGGCCTCTACTTCCCTCCAGCCTCTCGCCTCTTGTGATCCTCCCACCCCATTTCAGCCACCACTTTTTTCTGGCTTCTACTTCCCTCCAGCCTCCCACCCCTTGTGATCCTCCCACCCCATTTTGGCCTCCACTTTTCTCTGGCCTCTACTTCCCTCCGGCCTCCCACCCCGTTTCAGCCTCCCACCCCATTTTGGCCTCCACTTTCCTCTGGCCTCTACTTCCCTCCGGCCTCCCACCCCGTTTCAGCCTCCCACCCCGTTTCGGCCTCCACTTTTTTCTGGCCTCTGCTTCCGTCCAGACTCCCACCCCGTTTTTCAGCCTCCCACCCCATTTTGGTCCACTCTTTTCTGGCCTCTAGTTCCCTCTGGCCTCCCACCCCATTTCAGCCTCGCACCCCATTTCACTGTCCACTTTTCTCTGGCCTCTACTTCCCTCCGGCCTCCCACCCTGTTTCAGCCTGGCACCTCTTTTCGAACTCCACTTTTCTCTGGCCTCTAATTCCCTCCAGCCTCTCACCGCGTTTCAGCCTTCCATCCCTTTTCAGACTCCACTTTTTTCTCCGGTCTCTACTTTCCTCCGGCCTCCCAGCCCGTTTCAGCCTCCCACCCCATTTTGGCCTCCACTTTTTTCTGGCTTCTACTCCCCTCCGGCCTCCCACCCCTTGTGATCCTCCCACCCCATTTCGGCCTACACTTTTTTCTGGCCTCTACGTCCCTCCAGCCTCCCACCCCTTTTTGGCCTCCACTTTTTTCTGGCCTCTACTTCCCTCCGGCCTTCCACCCCTTGTGATCCTCCCACCCTATTATGGCTTCCACTTTTTTCTGGCCTATACTTCCCTCCGGCCTCTCACTCCGTTTCAGTCTCCCACCCCATATCGGCCTCCACTTTTTTCTCTGGCCTCTACTTCCCTCTGGCCTCCCACCCCGTTTCAGATTCCCATTCCATTTTGGCCTACACATTTTTCGGGCCTCTACTTCCCTCCGGCCTCCCACCCCGTTTTAGCCTCCCATGCCGTTTTGGCCTTTGCTTTTTTATGGCCTCTACTTCCCTCCGTCCTCCCACCCCTTCTGATCCTCCCACCCCATTTTGGCCTCCACTTTCCTCTGGCCTCTACTTCCCTCCGGCCTCCCACCCCGTTTCGGCCTCCCACCCCGTTTCGGCCTCCACTTCTTTCTGGCCTCTGCTTCCCTCTGGCCTCCCACCCCATTTCAGCCACCACTTTTTTCTGGCTTCTACTCCCCTCCGGCCTCCCACCCCTTGTGATCCTCCCACCCCATTTCAGCCTACACTTTTTTCTGGCCTCTACGTCCTTCCAGCCTCCCACCCCTTTTTGGCCTCCACTTTTTTCTGGCCTCTACTCCCCTCCGGCCTTCCACCCCTTGTGATCCTCCCACCCTATTATGGCTTCCACTTTTTTCTGGCCTATACTTCCCTCCGGCCTCTCACTCCGTTTCAGTCTCCCACCCCATATCGGCCTCCACTTTTTTCTCTGGCCTCTACTTCCCTCTGGCCTCCCACCCCGTTTCAGATTCCCATTCCATTTTGGCCTACACATTTTTCGGGCCTCTACTTCCCTCCGGCCTCCCACCCCGTTTTAGCCTCCCATGCCGTTTTGGCCTTTGCTTTTTTATGGCCTCTACTTCCCTCCGTCCTCCCACCCCTTGTGATCCTCCCACCCCATTTTGGCCTCCACTTTCCTCTGGCCTCTACTTCCCTCCGGCCTCCCACCCCGTTTCGGCCTCCCACCCCGTTTCGGCCTCCACTTCTTTCTGGCCTCTGCTTCCCTCTGGCCTCCCACCCCGTTTCAGCCTCCCACCCCATTTCAGCCTCCACTTTTTTCTCCAGCCTCTACTTCCCTCCATCCTCCCCATTTCGGCCTCCACTTTTTTCTGGCCTCTACTTCCATCCAACCTCTCACCCCTTGTAATACTCCCACCCCATTTCGGCCTCCACTTTTTTCTGGCCTCTACTTCTCTCCGGTCTCCCATCCCGTAATCAGCCTCCCACCCCATTTTGGCCTCCACTTTATTCAGGCCTCTACTTCCCTCCAGCCTCTCGCCTCTTGTGATCCTCCCACCCCATTTCAGCCACCACTATTTTCTGGCTTCTACTTCCCTCCAGCCTCCCACCCCTTGTGATCCTCCCACCCCATTTTGGCCTCCACTTTCCTCTGGCCTCTACTTCCCTCCGGCCTCCCACCCCGTTTCAGCCTCCCACCCCGTTTCGGCCTCCACTTTTTTCTGGCCTCTGCTTCCGTCCAGACTCCCACCCCGTTTTTCAGCCTCCCACCCCATTTTGGTCCACTCTTTTCTGGCCTCTAGTTCCCTCTGGCCTCCCACCCCATTTCAGCCTCGCACCCCATTTCACTGTCCACTTTTCTCTGGCCTCTACTTCCCTCCGGCCTCCCACCCTGTTTCAGCCTGGCACCTCTTTTCGAACTCCACTTTTCTCTGGCCTCTAATTCCCTCCAGCCTCTCACCACGTTTCAGCCTTCCATCCCTTTTCAGACTCCACTTTTTTCTCCGGTCTCTACTTTCCTCCGGCCTCCCAGCCCGTTTCAGCCTCCCACCCCATTTTGGCCTCCACTTTTTTCTGGCTTCTACTCCCCTCCGGCCTCCCACCCCTTGTGATCCTCCCACCCCATTTCGGCCTACACTTTTTTCTGGCCTCTACGTCCCTCCAGCCTCCCACCCCTTTTTGGCCTCCACTTTTTTCTGGCCTCTACTTCCCTCCGGCCTCCCACCCCTTTTTGGCTTCCACTTTTTTCTGGCCTATACTTCCCTCCGGCCTCTCACTCCGTTTCAGTCTCCCACCCCATATCGGCCTCCACTTTTTTCTCTGGCCTCTACTTCCCTCTGGCCTCCCACCCCGTTTCAGATTCCCATTCCATTTTGGCCTACACATTTTTCGGGCCTCTACTTCCCTCCGGCCTCCCACCCCGTTTTAGCCTCCCATGCCGTTTTGGCCTTTGCTTTTTTATGGCCTCTACTTCCCTCCGTCCTCCCACCCCTTCTGATCCTCCCACCCCATTTTGGCCTCCACTTTCCTCTGGCCTCTACTTCCCTCCGGCCTCCCACCCCGTTTCGGCCTCCCACCCCGTTTCGGCCTCCACTTCTTTCTGGCCTCTGCTTCCCTCTGGCCTCCCACCCCGTTTCAGCCTCCCACCCCATTTCAGCCTCCACTTTTTTCTCCAGCCTCTACTTCCCTCCATCCTCCCCATTTCGGCCTCCACTTTTTTCTGGCCTCTACTTCCATCCAACCTCTCACCCCTTGTAATACTCCCACCCCATTTCAGCCTCCACTTTTTTCTGGCCTCTACTTCTCTCCGGTCTCCCATCCCGTAATCAGCCTCCCACCCCATTTTGGCCTCCACTTTATTCAGGCCTCTACTTCCCTCCAGCCTCTCGCCTCTTGTGATCCTCCCACCCCATTTCAGCCACCACTTTTTTCTGGCTTCTACTTCCCTCCAGCCTCCCACCCCTTGTGATCCTCCCACCCCATTTTGGCCTCCACTTTTCTCTGGCCTCTACTTCCCTCCGGCCTCCCACCCCGTTTCAGCCTCCCACCCCATTTTGGCCTCCACTTTCCTCTGGCCTCTACTTCCCTCCGGCCTCCCACCCCGTTTCAGCCTCCCACCCCGTTTCGGCCTCCACTTTTTTCTGGCCTCTGCTTCCGTCCAGACTCCCACCCCGTTTTTCAGCCTCCCACCCCATTTTGGTCCACTCTTTTCTGGCCTCTAGTTCCCTCTGGCCTCCCACCCCATTTCAGCCTCGCACCCCATTTCACTGTCCACTTTTCTCTGGCCTCTACTTCCCTCCGGCCTCCCACCCTGTTTCAGCCTGGCACCTCTTTTCGAACTCCACTTTTCTCTGGCCTCTAATTCCCTCCAGCCTCTCACCGCGTTTCAGCCTTCCAT
Source organism: Strix aluco (assembly GCF_031877795.1). NCBI lineage: Eukaryota > Metazoa > Chordata > Aves > Strigiformes > Strigidae > Strix > Strix aluco. The sequence continues at coordinate 60,059 of NC_133936.1, read as the reverse complement.
CCCTTTTCAGACTCCACTTTTTTCTCCGGTCTCTACTTTCCTCCGGCCTCCCAGCCCGTTTCAGCCTCCCACCCCATTTTGGCCTCCACTTTTTTCTGGCTTCTACTCCCCTCCGGCCTCCCACCCCTTGTGATCCTCCCACCCCATTTCGGCCTACACTTTTTTCTGGCCTCTACGTCCCTCCAGCCTCCCACCCCTTTTTGGCCTCCACTTTTTTCTGGCCTCTACTTCCCTCCGGCCTTCCACCCCTTGTGATCCTCCCACCCTATTATGGCTTCCACTTTTTTCTGGCCTATACTTCCCTCCGGCCTCTCACTCCGTTTCAGTCTCCCACCCCATATCGGCCTCCACTTTTTTCTCTGGCCTCTACTTCCCTCTGGCCTCCCACCCCGTTTCAGATTCCCATTCCATTTTGGCCTACACATTTTTCGGGCCTCTACTTCCCTCCGGCCTCCCACCCCGTTTTAGCCTCCCATGCCGTTTTGGCCTTTGCTTTTTTATGGCCTCTACTTCCCTCCGTCCTCCCACCCCTTCTGATCCTCCCACCCCATTTTGGCCTCCACTTTCCTCTGGCCTCTACTTCCCTCCGGCCTCCCACCCCGTTTCGGCCTCCCACCCCGTTTCGGCCTCCACTTCTTTCTGGCCTCTGCTTCCCTCTGGCCTCCCACCCCGTTTCAGCCTCCCACCCCATTTCAGCCTCCACTTTTTTCTCCAGCCTCTACTTCCCTCCATCCTCCCCATTTCGGCCTCCACTTTTTTCTGGCCTCTACTTCCATTCAACCTCTCACCCCTTGTAATACTCCCACCCCATTTCGGCCTCCACTTTTTTCTGGCCTCTACTTCTCTCCGGTCTCCCATCCCGTAATCAGCCTCCCACCCCATTTTGGCCTCCACTTTATTCAGGCCTCTACTTCCCTCCAGCCTCTCGCCTCTTGTGATCCTCCCACCCCATTTCAGCCACCACTTTTTTCTGGCTTCTACTTCCCTCCAGCCTCCCACCCCTTGTGATCCTCCCACCCCATTTTGGCCTCCACTTTTCTCTGGCCTCTACTTCCCTCCTGCCTCCCACCCCGTTTCAGCCTCCCACCCCGTTTCGGCCTCCACTTTTTTCTGGCCTCTGCTTCCGTCCAGGCTCCCACCCCGTTTTTCAGCCTCCCACCCCATTTTGGTCCACTCTTTTCTGGCCTCTAGTTCCCTCTGGCCTCCCACCCCATTTCAGCCTCGCACCCCATTTCACTGTCCACTTTTCTCTGGCCTCTACTTCCCTCCGGCCTCCCACCCTGTTTCAGCCTGGCACCTCTTTTCGAACTCCACTTTTCTCTGGCCTCTAATTCCCTCCAGCCTCTCACCCCGTTTCAGCCTTCCATCCCTTTTCAGACTCCACTTTTTTCTCCGGTCTCTACTTTCCTCCGGCCTCCCAGCCCGTTTCAGCCTCCCACCCCATTTTGGCCTCCACTTTTTTCTGGCTTCTACTCCCCTCCAGCCTCCCACCCCTTGTGATCCTCCCACCCCATTTCGGCCTACACTTTTTTCTGGCCTCTACGTCCCTCCAGCCTCCCACCCCTTTTTGGCCTCCACTTTTTTCTGGTCTCTACTTCCCTCCGGCCTTCCACCCCTTGTGATCCTCCCACCCTATTATGGCTTCCACTTTTTTCTGGCCTATACTTCCCTCCGGCCTCTCACTCCGTTTCAGTCTCCCACCCCATATCGGCCTCCACTTTTTTCTCTGGCCTCTACTTCCCTCTGGCCTCCCACCCCGTTTCAGATTCCCATTCCATTTTGGCCTACACATTTTTCGGGCCTCTACTTCCCTCCGGCCTCCCACCCCGTTTTAGCCTCCCATGCCGTTTTGGCCTTTGCTTTTTTATGGCCTCTACTTCCCTCCGTCCTCCCACCCCTTCTGATCCTCCCACCCCATTTTGGCCTCCACTTTCCTCTGGCCTCTACTTCCCTCCGGCCTCCCACCCCGTTTCGGCCTCCCACCCCGTTTCGGCCTCCACTTCTTTCTGGCCTCTGCTTCCCTCTGGCCTCCCACCCCGTTTCAGCCTCCCACCCCATTTCAGCCTCCACTTTTTTCTCCAGCCTCTACTTCCCTCCATCCTCCCCATTTCGGCCTCCACTTTTTTCTGGCCTCTACTTCCATCCAACCTCTCACCCCTTGTAATACTCCCACCCCATTTCAGCCTCCACTTTTTTCTGGCCTCTACTTCTCTCCGGTCTCCCATCCCGTAATCAGCCTCCCACCCCATTTTGGCCTCCACTTTATTCAGGCCTCTACTTCCCTCCAGCCTCTCGCCTCTTGTGATCCTCCCACCCCATTTCAGCCACCACTTTTTTCTGGCTTCTACTTCCCTCCGGCCTCCCACCCCGTTTCAGCCTCCCACCCCATTTTGGCCTCCACTTTCCTCTGGCCTCTACTTCCCTCCGGCCTCCCACCCCGTTTCAGCCTCCCACCCCGTTTCGGCCTCCACTTTTTTCTGGCCTCTGCTTCCGTCCAGACTCCCACCCCGTTTTTCAGCCTCCCACCCCATTTTGGTCCACTCTTTTCTGGCCTCTAGTTCCCTCTGGCCTCCCACCCCATTTCAGCCTCGCACCCCATTTCACTGTCCACTTTTCTCTGGCCTCTACTTCCCTCCGGCCTCCCACCCTGTTTCAGCCTGGCACCTCTTTTCGAACTCCACTTTTCTCTGGCCTCTAATTCCCTCCAGCCTCTCACCGCGTTTCAGCCTTCCATCCCTTTTCAGACTCCACTTTTTTCTCCGGTCTCTACTTTCCTCCGGCCTCCCAGCCCGTTTCAGCCTCCCACCCCATTTTGGCCTCCACTTTTTTCTGGCTTCTACTCCCCTCCGGCCTCCCACCCCTTGTGATCCTCCCACCCCATTTCGGCCTACACTTTTTTCTGGCCTCTACGTCCCTCCAGCCTCCCACCCCTTTTTGGCCTCCACTTTTTTCTGGCCTCTACTTCCCTCCGGCCTTCCACCCCTTGTGATCCTCCCACCCTATTATGGCTTCCACTTTTTTCTGGCCTATACTTCTCTCCGGCCTCTCACTCCGTTTCAGTCTCCCACCCCATATCGGCCTCCACTTTTTTCTCTGGCCTCTACTTCCCTCCGGCCTCCCACCCCGTTTCGGCCTCCCACCCCGTTTCGGCCTCCACTTCTTTCTGGCCTCTGCTTCTCTCCGGACTCCCACCCCGTTTCGGCCTCCCACCCCGTTTCAGCATCCCACCCCATTTCGGCCTACACTTTTTTCTGGCCTATACTTCCCTCCGGCCTCTCACTCCGTTTCAGTCTCCCACCCCATATCGGCCTCCACTTTTTTCTCTGGCCTCTACTTCCCTCTGGCCTCCCACCCCGTTTCAGATTCCCATTCCATTTTGGCCTACACATTTTTCGGGCCTCTACTTCCCTCCGGCCTCCCACCCTGTTTTAGCCTCCCATGCCGTTTTGGCCTTTGCTTTTTTATGGCCTCTACTTCCCTCCAGCCTCCCACCCCTTGTGATCCTCCCACCCCATTTTGGCCTCCACTTTCCTCTGGCCTCTACTTCCCTCCAGCCTCCCACCCCGTTTCAGCCTCCACTTCTTTCCGGCCTCCCACCCCGTTTCGGCCTCCACTTCTTTCTGGCCTCTGCTTCCCTCCGGCCTCCCACCCCGTTTCAGCCTCCCACCCCATTTCAGCCTCCACTTTTTTCTCCAGCCTCTACTTCCCTCCATCCTCCCACCCCATTTCGGCCTCCACTTTTTTCTGGCCTCTACTTCTCTCCGGTCTCCCATCCCGTAATCAGCCTCCCACCCCATTTTGGCCTCCACTTTATTCAGGCCTCTACTTCCCTCCAGCCTCTCGCCTCTTGTGATCCTCCCACCCCATTTCAGCCTCCACTTTTTTCTGGCTTCTACTTCCCTCCAGCCTCCCACCCCTTGTGATCCTCCCACCCCATTTTGGCCTCCACTTTTCTCTGGCCTCTACGTCCCTCCAGCCTCCCAACCCTTTTTGGCCTCCACTTTTTTCTGGCCTCTACTTTCCTCCGGCCTCCCAGCCCGTTTCAGCCTCCCACCCCATTTTGGCCTCCACTTTTTTCTGGCTTCTACTCCCCTCCGGCCTCCCACCCCTTGTGATCCTCCCACCCCATTTCGGCCAACACTTTTTTCTGGCCTCTACGTCCCTCCAGCCTCCCAACCCTTTTTGGCCTCCACTTTTTTCTGGCCTCTACTTCCCTCCGGCCTTCCACCCCTTGTGATCCTCCCACCCTATTATGGCTTCCACTTTTTTCTGGCCTATACTTCCCTCCGGCCTCTCACTCCGTTTCAGTCTCCCACCCCATATCGGCCTCCACTTTTTTCTCTGGCCTCTACTTCCCTCTGGCCTCCCACCCCGTTTCAGATTCCCATTCCATTTTGGCCTACACATTTTTCGGGCCTCTACTTCCCTCCGGCCTCCCACCCCGTTTCAGCCTCCCATGCCGTTTTGGCCTTTGCTTTTTTCTGGCCTCTACTTCCCTCTGGCCTTCCACCCCTTGTGATCCTCCCACCCCATTTTGGCCTCCACTTTCCTCTGGCCTCTACTTCCCTCCGGCCTCCCACCGCGTTTCGGCCTCCCACCCCGTTTCGGCCTCCACTTCTTTCTGGCCTCTGCTTCCCTCCGGCCTCCCACCCCGTTTCAGCCTCCCACCCCATTTCGGCCTCCACTTTTTTCTCCAGCCTCTACTTCCCTCCATCCTCCCACCCCATTTCAGCCTCCACTTTTTTCTGGCCTCTACTTCTCTCCGGTCTCCCATCCCGTAATCAGCCTCCCACCCCATTTTGGCCTCCACTTTATTCAGGCCTCTACTTCCCTCCAGCCTCTTGCCTCTTGTGATCCTCCCACCCCATTTCAGCCTCCACTTTTTTCTGGCTTCTACTTCCCTCCGGCCTCCCATCCCGTTTTAGCCTCCCATGCCGTTTTGGCCTTTACTTTTTTCTGGCTTCTACTTCCCTCCAGCCTCCCACCCCTTGTGATCCTCCCACCCCATTTTGGCCTCCACTTTTCTCTGGCCTCTACTTCCCTCCGGCCTCCCACCCCGTTTCAGCCTCCCACCCCATTTTGGCCTCCACTTTCCTCTGGCCTCTACTTCCCTCCGGCCTCCCACCCCGTTTCAGCCTCCCACCCCGTTTCGGCCTCCACTTTTTTCTGGCCTCTGCTTCCGTCCAGACTCCCACCCCGTTTTTCAGCCTCTCACCCCATTTTGGTCCACTCTTTTCTGGCCTCTAGTTCCCTCTGGCCTCCCACCCCATTTCAGCCTCGCGCCCCATTTCACTGTCCACTTTTCTCTGGCCTCTACTTCCCTCCGGCCTCCCACCCTGTTTCAGATTCCCATTGCATTTTGGCCTACACATTTTTCGGGCCTCTATATCCCTCCGGCCTCCCACCCGGTTTTAGCCTCCCATGCCGTTTTGGCCTTTGCTTTTTTATGGCCTCTACTTCCCTCCAGCCTCCCACCCCTTGTGATCCTCCCACCCCATTTTGGCCTCCACTTCCCTCTGGCCTCTACTTCCCTCCGGCCTCCCACCCCATTTCGGCCTCCCGCCCCGTTTCGGTCTGCACTTTTTTCTGGCCTCTGCTTCCCTCCGGCCTCCCACCCCGTTTCAGCCTCCCACCCCATTTCGGCCTCCACTTTTTTCTCCAGCCTCTACTTCCCTCCATCCTCCCACCCCATTTTGGCCTCCACTTTATTCAGGCCTCTACTTCCCTCCAGCCTCTTGCCTCTTGTGATCCTCCCACCCCATTTCAGGCTCCACTTTTTTCTGGCTTCTACTTCCCTCCGGCCTCCCACCCCGTTTTAGCCTCCCATGCCGTTTTGGCCTTTACTTTTTTCTGGCTTCTACTTCCCTCCAGCCTCCCACCCCTTGTGATCCTCCCACCCCATTTTGGCCTCCACTTTTCTCTGGCCTCTACTTCCCTCCGGCCTCCCACCCCGTTTCAGCCTCCCACCCCATTTTGGCCTCCACTTTCCTCTGGCCTCTACTTCCCTCCGGCCTCCCACCCCGTTTCAGCCTCCCACCCCGTTTCGGCCTCCACTTTTTTCTGGCCTCTGCTTCCGTCCAGACTCCCACCCCGTTTTTCAGCCTCCCACCCCATTTTGGTCCACTCTTTTCTGGCCTCTAGTTCCCTCTGGCCTCCCACCCCATTTCAGCCTCGCACCCCATTTCACTGTCCACTTTTCTCTGGCCTCTACTTCCCTCCGGCCTCCCACCCTGTTTCAGCCTGGCACCTCTTTTCGAACTCCACTTTTCTCTGGCCTCTAATTCCCTCCAGCCTCTCACCCCGTTTCAGCCTTCCATCCCTTTTCAGACTCCACTTTTTTCTCTGGTCTCTACTTTCCTCCGGCCTCCCAGCCCGTTTCAGCCTCCCACCCCATTTTGGCCTCCACTTTTTTCTGGCTTCTACTCCCCTCCGGCCTCCCACCCCTTGTGATCCTCCCACCCCATTTCGGCCTACACTTTTTTCTGGCCTCTACGTCCTTCCAGCCTCCCACCCCTTTTTGGCCTCCACTTTTTTCTGGCCTCTACTTCCCTCCGGCCTTCCACCCCTTGTGATCCTCCCACCCTATTATGGCTTCCACTTTTTTCTGGCCTATACTTCCCTCCGGCCTCTCACTCCGTTTCAGTCTCCCACCCCATATCGGCCTCCACTTTTTTCTCTGGCCTCTACTTCCCTCTGGCCTCCCACCCTGTTTCAGATTCCCATTCCATTTTGGCCTACACATTTTTCGGGCCTCTACTTCCCTCCGGCCTCCCACCCCGTTTTAGCCTCCCATGCCGTTTTGGCCTTTGCTTTTTTATGGCCTCTACTTCCCTCCGTCCTCCCACCCCTTGTGATCCTCCCACCCCATTTTGGCCTCCACTTTCCTCTGGCCTCTACTTCCCTCCGGCCTCCCACCCCGTTTCGGCCTCCCACCCCGTTTCGGCCTCCACTTCTTTCTGGCCTCTGCTTCCCTCTGGCCTCCCACCCCGTTTCAGCCTCCCACCCCATTTCAGCCTCCACTTTTTTCTCCAGCCTCTACTTCCCTCCATCCTCCCCATTTCGGCCTCCACTTTTTTCTGGCCTCTACTTCCATCCAACCTCTCACCCCTTGTAATACTCCCACCCCATTTCAGCCTCCACTTTTTTCTGGCCTCTACTTCTCTCCGGTCTCCCATCCCGTAATCAGCCTCCCACCCCATTTTGGCCTCCACTTTATTCAGGCCTCTACTTCCCTCCAGCCTCTCGCCTCTTGTGATCCTCCCACCCCATTTCAGCCACCACTTTTTTCTGGCTTCTACTTCCCTCCAGCCTCCCACCCCTTGTGATCCTCCCACCCCATTTTGGCCTCCACTTTTCTCTGGCCTCTACTTCCCTCCGGCCTCCCACCCCGTTTCAGCCTCCCACCCCATTTTGGCCTCCACTTTCCTCTGGCCTCTACTTCCCTCCGGCCTCCCACCCCGTTTCAGCCTCCCACCCCGTTTCGGCCTCCACTTTTTTCTGGCCTCTGCTTCCGTCCAGACTCCCACCCCGTTTTTCAGCCTCCCACCCCATTTTGGTCCACTCTTTTCTGGCCTCTAGTTCCCTCTGGCCTCCCACCCCATTTCAGCCTCGCACCCCATTTCACTGTCCACTTTTCTCTGGCCTCTACTTCCCTCCGGCCTCCCACCCTGTTTCAGCCTGGCACCTCTTTTCGAACTCCACTTTTCTCTGGCCTCTAATTCCCTCCAGCCTCTCACCGCGTTTCAGCCTTCCATCCCTTTTCAGACTCCACTTTTTTCTCCGGTCTCTACTTTCCTCCGGCCTCCCAGCCCGTTTCAGCCTCCCACCCCATTTTGGCCTCCACTTTTTTCTGGCTTCTACTCCCCTCCGGCCTCCCACCCCTTGTGATCCTCCCACCCCATTTCGGCCTACACTTTTTTCTGGCCTCTACGTCCCTCCAGCCTCCCACCCCTTTTTGGCCTCCACTTTTTTCTGGCCTCTACTTCCCTCCGGCCTTCCACCCCTTGTGATCCTCCCACCCTATTATGGCTTCCACTTTTTTCTGGCCTATACTTCTCTCCGGCCTCTCACTCCGTTTCAGTCTCCCACCCCATATCGGCCTCCACTTTTTTCTCTGGCCTCTACTTCCCTCCGGCCTCCCACCCCGTTTCGGCCTCCCACCCCGTTTCGGCCTCCACTTCTTTCTGGCCTCTGCTTCTCTCCGGACTCCCACCCCGTTTCGGCCTCCCACCCCGTTTCAGCATCCCACCCCATTTCGGCCTACACTTTTTTCTGGCCTATACTTCCCTCCGGCCTCTCACTCCGTTTCAGTCTCCCACCCCATATCGGCCTCCACTTTTTTCTCTGGCCTCTACTTCCCTCTGGCCTCCCACCCCGTTTCAGATTCCCATTCCATTTTGGCCTACACATTTTTCGGGCCTCTACTTCCCTCCGGCCTCCCACCCCGTTTTAGCCTCCCATGCCGTTTTGGCCTTTGCTTTTTTATGGCCTCTACTTCCCTCCAGCCTCCCACCCCTTGTGATCCTCCCACCCCATTTTGGCCTCCACTTTCCTCTGGCCTCTACTTCCCTCCAGCCTCCCACCCCGTTTCAGCCTCCACTTCTTTCCGGCCTCCCACCCCGTTTCGGCCTCCACTTCTTTCTGGCCTCTGCTTCCCTCCGGCCTCCCACCCCGTTTCAGCCTCCCACCCCATTTCAGCCTCCACTTTTTTCTCCAGCCTCTACTTCCCTCCATCCTCCCACCCCATTTCGGCCTCCACTTTTTTCTGGCCTCTACTTCTCTCCGGTCTCCCATCCCGTAATCAGCCTCCCACCCCATTTTGGCCTCCACTTTATTCAGGCCTCTACTTCCCTCCAGCCTCTCGCCTCTTGTGATCCTCCCACCCCATTTCAGCCTCCACTTTTTTCTGGCTTCTACTTCCCTCCAGCCTCCCACCCCTTGTGATCCTCCCACCCCATTTTGGCCTCCACTTTTCTCTGGCCTCTACGTCCCTCCAGCCTCCCAACCCTTTTTGGCCTCCACTTTTTTCTGGCCTCTACTTTCCTCCGGCCTCCCAGCCCGTTTCAGCCTCCCACCCCATTTTGGCCTCCACTTTTTTCTGGCTTCTACTCCCCTCCGGCCTCCCACCCCTTGTGATCCTCCCACCCCATTTCGGCCAACACTTTTTTCTGGCCTCTACGTCCCTCCAGCCTCCCAACCCTTTTTGGCCTCCACTTTTTTCTGGCCTCTACTTCCCTCCAGCCTTCCACCCCTTGTGATCCTCCCACCCTATTATGGCTTCCACTTTTTTCTGGCCTATACTTCCCTCCGGCCTCTCACTCCGTTTCAGTCTCCCACCCCATATCGGCCTCCACTTTTTTCTCTGGCCTCTACTTCCCTCTGGCCTCCCACCCCGTTTCAGATTCCCATTCCATTTTGGCCTACACATTTTTCGGGCCTCTACTTCCCTCCGGCCTCCCACCCCGTTTCAGCCTCCCATGCCGTTTTGGCCTTTGCTTTTTTCTGGCCTCTACTTCCCTCTGGCCTTCCACCCCTTGTGATCCTCCCACCCCATTTTGGCCTCCACTTTCCTCTGGCCTCTACTTCCCTCCGGCCTCCCACCGCGTTTCGGCCTCCCACCCCGTTTCGGCCTCCACTTCTTTCTGGCCTCTGCTTCCCTCCGGCGTCCCACCCCGTTTCAGCCTCCCACCCCGTTTCGGCCTCCACTTTTTTCTCCAGCCTCTACTTCCCTCCATCCTCCCACCCCATTTCAGCCTCCACTTTTTTCTGGCCTCTACTTCTCTCCGGTCTCCCATCCCGTAATCAGCCTCCCACCCCATTTTGGCCTCCACTTTATTCAGGCCTCTACTTCCCTCCAGCCTCTTGCCTCTTGTGATCCTCCCACCCCATTTCAGCCTCCACTTTTTTCTGGCTTCTACTTCCCTCCGGCCTCCCATCCCGTTTTAGCCTCCCATGCCGTTTTGGCCTTTACTTTTTTCTGGCTTCTACTTCCCTCCAGCCTCCCACCCCTTGTGATCCTCCCACCCCATTTTGGCCTCCACTTTTCTCTGGCCTCTACTTCCCTCCGGCCTCCCACCCCGTTTCAGCCTCCCACCCCATTTTGGCCTCCACTTTCCTCTGGCCTCTACTTCCCTCCGGCCTCCCACCCCGTTTCAGCCTCCCACCCCGTTTCGGCCTCCACTTTTTTCTGGCCTCTGCTTCCGTCCAGACTCCCACCCCGTTTTTCAGCCTCTCACCCCATTTTGGTCCACTCTTTTCTGGCCTCTAGTTCCCTCTGGCCTCCCACCCCATTTCAGCCTCGCGCCCCATTTCACTGTCCACTTTTCTCTGGCCTCTACTTCCCTCCGGCCTCCCACCCTGTTTCAGATTCCCATTGCATTTTGGCCTACACATTTTTCGGGCCTCTATATCCCTCCGGCCTCCCACCCGGTTTTAGCCTCCCATGCCGTTTTGGCCTTTGCTTTTTTATGGCCTCTACTTCCCTCCAGCCTCCCACCCCTTGTGATCCTCCCACCCCATTTTGGCCTCCACTTCCCTCTGGCCTCTACTTCCCTCCGGCCTCCCACCCCATTTCGGCCTCCCGCCCCGTTTCGGTCTGCACTTTTTTCTGGCCTCTGCTTCCCTCCGGCCTCCCACCCCGTTTCAGCCTCCCACCCCATTTCGGCCTCCACTTTTTTCTCCAGCCTCTACTTCCCTCCATCCTCCCACCCCATTTTGGCCTCCACTTTATTCAGGCCTCTACTTCCCTCCAGCCTCTTGCCTCTTGTGATCCTCCCACCCCATTTCAGGCTCCACTTTTTTCTGGCTTCTACTTCCCTCCGGCCTCCCACCCCGTTTTAGCCTCCCATGCCGTTTTGGCCTTTACTTTTTTCTGGCTTCTACTTCCCTCCAGCCTCCCACCCCTTGTGATCCTCCCACCCCATTTTGGCCTCCACTTTTCTCTGGCCTCTACTTCCCTCCGGCCTCCCACCCCGTTTCAGCCTCCACTTCTTTCCGGCCTCCCACCCCGTTTCGGCCTCCACTTCTTTCTGGCCTCTGCTTCCCTCCGGCCTCCCACCCCGTTTCAGCCTCCCACCCCATTTCAGCCTCCACTTTTTTCTCCAGCCTCTACTTCCCTCCATCCTCCCACCCCATTTCGGCCTCCACTTTTTTCTGGCCTCTACTTCTCTCCGGTCTCCCATCCCGTAATCAGCCTCCCACCCCATTTTGGCCTCCACTTTATTCAGGCCTCTACTTCCCTCCAGCCTCTCGCCTCTTGTGATCCTCCCACCCCATTTCAGCCTCCACTTTTTTCTGGCTTCTACTTCCCTCCAGCCTCCCACCCCTTGTGATCCTCCCACCCCATTTTGGCCTCCACTTTTCTCTGGCCTCTACGTCCCTCCAGCCTCCCAACCCTTTTTGGCCTCCACTTTTTTCTGGCCTCTACTTTCCTCCGGCCTCCCAGCCCGTTTCAGCCTCCCACCCCATTTTGGCCTCCACTTTTTTCTGGCTTCTACTCCCCTCCGGCCTCCCACCCCTTGTGATCCTCCCACCCCATTTCGGCCAACACTTTTTTCTGGCCTCTACGTCCCTCCAGCCTCCCAACCCTTTTTGGCCTCCACTTTTTTCTGGCCTCTACTTCCCTCCAGCCTTCCACCCCTTGTGATCCTCCCACCCTATTATGGCTTCCACTTTTTTCTGGCCTATACTTCCCTCCGGCCTCTCACTCCGTTTCAGTCTCCCACCCCATATCGGCCTCCACTTTTTTCTCTGGCCTCTACTTCCCTCTGGCCTCCCACCCCGTTTCAGATTCCCATTCCATTTTGGCCTACACATTTTTCGGGCCTCTACTTCCCTCCGGCCTCCCACCCCGTTTCAGCCTCCCATGCCGTTTTGGCCTTTGCTTTTTTCTGGCCTCTACTTCCCTCTGGCCTTCCACCCCTTGTGATCCTCCCACCCCATTTTGGCCTCCACTTTCCTCTGGCCTCTACTTCCCTCCGGCCTCCCACCGCGTTTCGGCCTCCCACCCCGTTTCGGCCTCCACTTCTTTCTGGCCTCTGCTTCCCTCCGGCGTCCCACCCCGTTTCAGCCTCCCACCCCGTTTCGGCCTCCACTTTTTTCTCCAGCCTCTACTTCCCTCCATCCTCCCACCCCATTTCAGCCTCCACTTTTTTCTGGCCTCTACTTCTCTCCGGTCTCCCATCCCGTAATCAGCCTCCCACCCCATTTTGGCCTCCACTTTATTCAGGCCTCTACTTCCCTCCAGCCTCTTGCCTCTTGTGATCCTCCCACCCCATTTCAGCCTCCACTTTTTTCTGGCTTCTACTTCCCTCCGGCCTCCCATCCCGTTTTAGCCTCCCATGCCGTTTTGGCCTTTACTTTTTTCTGGCTTCTACTTCCCTCCAGCCTCCCACCCCTTGTGATCCTCCCACCCCATTTTGGCCTCCACTTTTCTCTGGCCTCTACTTCCCTCCGGCCTCCCACCCCGTTTCAGCCTCCCACCCCATTTTGGCCTCCACTTTCCTCTGGCCTCTACTTCCCTCCGGCCTCCCACCCCGTTTCAGCCTCCCACCCCGTTTCGGCCTCCACTTTTTTCTGGCCTCTGCTTCCGTCCAGACTCCCACCCCGTTTTTCAGCCTCTCACCCCATTTTGGTCCACTCTTTTCTGGCCTCTAGTTCCCTCTGGCCTCCCACCCCATTTCAGCCTCGCGCCCCATTTCACTGTCCACTTTTCTCTGGCCTCTACTTCCCTCCGGCCTCCCACCCTGTTTCAGATTCCCATTGCATTTTGGCCTACACATTTTTCGGGCCTCTATATCCCTCCGGCCTCCCACCCGGTTTTAGCCTCCCATGCCGTTTTGGCCTTTGCTTTTTTATGGCCTCTACTTCCCTCCAGCCTCCCACCCCTTGTGATCCTCCCACCCCATTTTGGCCTCCACTTCCCTCTGGCCTCTACTTCCCTCCGGCCTCCCACCCCATTTCGGCCTCCCGCCCCGTTTCGGTCTGCACTTTTTTCTGGCCTCTGCTTCCCTCCGGCCTCCCACCCCGTTTCAGCCTCCCACCCCATTTCGGCCTCCACTTTTTTCTCCAGCCTCTACTTCCCTCCATCCTCCCACCCCATTTTGGCCTCCACTTTATTCAGGCCTCTACTTCCCTCCAGCCTCTTGCCTCTTGTGATCCTCCCACCCCATTTCAGGCTCCACTTTTTTCTGGCTTCTACTTCCCTCCGGCCTCCCACCCCGTTTTAGCCTCCCATGCCGTTTTGGCCTTTACTTTTTTCTGGCTTCTACTTCCCTCCAGCCTCCCACCCCTTGTGATCCTCCCACCCCATTTTGGCCTCCACTTTTCTCTGGCCTCTACTTCCCTCCGGCCTCCCACCCCGTTTCAGCCTCCCACCCCATTTTGGCCTCCACTTTCCTCTGGCCTCTACTTCCCTCCGGCCTCCCACCCCGTTTCAGCCTCCCACCCCGTTTCGGCCTCCACTTTTTTCTGGCCTCTGCTTCCGTCCAGACTCCCACCCCGTTTTTCAGCCTCCCACCCCATTTTGGTCCACTCTTTTCTGGCCTCTAGTTCCCTCTGGCCTCCCACCCCATTTCAGCCTCGCACCCCATTTCACTGTCCACTTTTCTCTGGCCTCTACTTCCCTCCGGCCTCCCACCCTGTTTCAGCCTGGCACCTCTTTTCGAACTCCACTTTTCTCTGGCCTCTAATTCCCTCCAGCCTCTCACCCCGTTTCAGCCTTCCATCCCTTTTCAGACTCCACTTTTTTCTCTGGTCTCTACTTTCCTCCGGCCTCCCAGCCCGTTTCAGCCTCCCACCCCATTTTGGCCTCCACTTTTTTCTGGCTTCTACTCCCCTCCGGCCTCCCACCCCTTGTGATCCTCCCACCCCATTTCGGCCTACACTTTTTTCTGGCCTCTACGTCCTTCCAGCCTCCCACCCCTTTTTGGCCTCCACTTTTTTCTGGCCTCTACTTCCCTCCGGCCTTCCACCCCTTGTGATCCTCCCACCCTATTATGGCTTCCACTTTTTTCTGGCCTATACTTCCCTCCGGCCTCTCACTCCGTTTCAGTCTCCCACCCCATATCGGCCTCCACTTTTTTCTCTGGCCTCTACTTCCCTCTGGCCTCCCACCCTGTTTCAGATTCCCATTCCATTTTGGCCTACACATTTTTCGGGCCTCTACTTCCCTCCGGCCTCCCACCCCGTTTTAGCCTCCCATGCCGTTTTGGCCTTTGCTTTTTTATGGCCTCTACTTCCCTCCGTCCTCCCACCCCTTGTGATCCTCCCACCCCATTTTGGCCTCCACTTTCCTCTGGCCTCTACTTCCCTCCGGCCTCCCACCCCGTTTCGGCCTCCCACCCCGTTTCGGCCTCCACTTCTTTCTGGCCTCTGCTTCCCTCTGGCCTCCCACCCCGTTTCAGCCTCCCACCCCATTTCAGCCTCCACTTTTTTCTCCAGCCTCTACTTCCCTCCATCCTCCCCATTTCGGCCTCCACTTTTTTCTGGCCTCTACTTCCATCCAACCTCTCACCCCTTGTAATACTCCCACCCCATTTCGGCCTCCACTTTTTTCTGGCCTCTACTTCTCTCCGGTCTCCCATCCCGTAATCAGCCTCCCACCCCATTTTGGCCTCCACTTTATTCAGGCCTCTACTTCCCTCCAGCCTCTCGCCTCTTGTGATCCTCCCACCCCATTTCAGCCTCCACTTTTTTCTGGCTTCTACTTCCCTCCAGCCTCCCACCCCTTGTGATCCTCCCACCCCATTTTGGCCTCCACTTTTCTCTGGCCTCTACTTCTCTCTGGCCTCCCACCCCGTTTCAGCCTCCCACCCCGTTTCGGCCTCCACTTTTTTCTGGCCTCTGCTTCCGTCCAGACTCCCACCCCGTTTTTCAGCCTCCCACCCCATTTTGGTCCACTCTTTTCTGGCCTCTAGTTCCCTCTGGCCTCCCACCCCATTTCAGCCTCGCGCCCCATTTCACTGTCCACTTTTCTCTGGCCTCTACTTCCCTCCGGCCTCCCACCCTGTTTCAGATTCCCATTGCATTTTGGCCTACACATTTTTCGGGCCTCTATATCCCTCCGGCCTCCCACCCGGTTTTAGCCTCCCATGCCGTTTTGGCCTTTGCTTTTTTATGGTCTCTACTTCCCTCCAGCCTCCCACCCCTTGTGATCCTCCCACCCCATTTTGGCCTCCACTTCCCTCTGGCCTCTACTTCCCTCCGGCCTCCCACCCCATTTCAGCCTCCCGCCCCGTTTCGGTCTGCACTTTTTTCTGGCCTCTGCTTCCCTCCGGCCTCCCACCCCGTTTCAGCCTCCCACCCCATTTCGGCCTCCACTTTTTTCTCCAGCCTCTACTTCCCTCCATCCTCCCACCCCATTTTGGCCTCCACTTTATTCAGGCCTCTACTTCCCTCCAGCCTCTTGCCTCTTGTGATCCTCCCACCCCATTTCAGCCTCCACTTTTTTCTGGCTTCTACTTCCCTCCGGCCTCCCACCCCGTTTTAGCCTCCCATGCCGTTTTGGCCTTTACTTTTTTCTGGCTTCTACTTCCCTCCAGCCTCCCACCCCTTGTGATCCTCCCACCCCATTTTGGCCTCCACTTTTCTCTGGCCTCTACTTCCCTCCGGCCTCCCACCCCATTTCAGCCTGGCACCTCTTTTCGAACTCCACTTTTCTCTGGCCTCTAATTCCCTCCAGCCTCTCACCCCGTTTCAGCCTTCCATCCCTTTTCAGACTCCACTTTTTTCTCCGGTCTCTACTTTCCTCCGGCCTCCCAGCCCGTTTCAGCCTCCCACCCCATTTTGGCCTCCACTTTATTCAGGCCTCTACTTCCCTCCAGCCTCTCGCCTCTTGTGATCCTCCCACCCCATTTCAGCCTCCACTTTTTTCTGGCTTCTACTCCCCTCCGGCCTCCCACCCCTTGTGATCCTCCCACCCCATTTCAGCCTACACTTTTTTCTGGCCTCTACGTCCTTCCAGCCTCCCACCCCTTTTTGGCCTCCACTTTTTTCTGGCCTCTACTCCCCTCCGGCCTTCCACCCCTTGTGATCCTCCCACCCTATTATGGCTTCCACTTTTTTCTGGCCTATACTTCCCTCCGGCCTCTCACTCCGTTTCAGTCTCCCACCCCATATCGGCCTCCACTTTTTTCTCTGGCCTCTACTTCCCTCTGGCCTCCCACCCCGTTTCAGATTCCCATTCCATTTTGGCCTACACATTTTTCGGGCCTCTACTTCCCTCCGGCCTCCCACCCCGTTTTAGCCTCCCATGCCGTTTTGGCCTTTGCTTTTTTATGGCCTCTACTTCCCTCCGTCCTCCCACCCCTTGTGATCCTCCCACCCCATTTTGGCCTCCACTTTCCTCTGGCCTCTACTTCCCTCCGGCCTCCCACCCCGTTTCGGCCTCCCACCCCGTTTCGGCCTCCACTTCTTTCTGGCCTCTGCTTCCCTCTGGCCTCCCACCCCGTTTCAGCCTCCCACCCCATTTCAGCCTCCACTTTTTTCTCCAGCCTCTACTTCCCTCCATCCTCCCCATTTCGGCCTCCACTTTTTTCTGGCCTCTACTTCCATCCAACCTCTCACCCCTTGTAATACTCCCACCCCATTTCGGCCTCCACTTTTTTCTGGCCTCTACTTCTCTCCGGTCTCCCATCCCGTAATCAGCCTCCCACCCCATTTTGGCCTCCACTTTATTCAGGCCTCTACTTCCCTCCAGCCTCTCGCCTCTTGTGATCCTCCCACCCCATTTCAGCCACCACTATTTTCTGGCTTCTACTTCCCTCCAGCCTCCCACCCCTTGTGATCCTCCCACCCCATTTTGGCCTCCACTTTCCTCTGGCCTCTACTTCCCTCCGGCCTCCCACCCCGTTTCAGCCTCCCACCCCGTTTCGGCCTCCACTTTTTTCTGGCCTCTGCTTCCGTCCAGACTCCCACCCCGTTTTTCAGCCTCCCACCCCATTTTGGTCCACTCTTTTCTGGCCTCTAGTTCCCTCTGGCCTCCCACCCCATTTCAGCCTCGCACCCCATTTCACTGTCCACTTTTCTCTGGCCTCTACTTCCCTCCGGCCTCCCACCCTGTTTCAGCCTGGCACCTCTTTTCGAACTCCACTTTTCTCTGGCCTCTAATTCCCTCCAGCCTCTCACCACGTTTCAGCCTTCCATCCCTTTTCAGACTCCACTTTTTTCTCCGGTCTCTACTTTCCTCCGGCCTCCCAGCCCGTTTCAGCCTCCCACCCCATTTTGGCCTCCACTTTTTTCTGGCTTCTACTCCCCTCCGGCCTCCCACCCCTTGTGATCCTCCCACCCCATTTCGGCCTACACTTTTTTCTGGCCTCTACGTCCCTCCAGCCTCCCACCCCTTTTTGGCCTCCACTTTTTTCTGGCCTCTACTTCCCTCCGGCCTCCCACCCCTTTTTGGCTTCCACTTTTTTCTGGCCTATACTTCCCTCCGGCCTCTCACTCCGTTTCAGTCTCCCACCCCATATCGGCCTCCACTTTTTTCTCTGGCCTCTACTTCCCTCTGGCCTCCCACCCCGTTTCAGATTCCCATTCCATTTTGGCCTACACATTTTTCGGGCCTCTACTTCCCTCCGGCCTCCCACCCCGTTTTAGCCTCCCATGCCGTTTTGGCCTTTGCTTTTTTATGGCCTCTACTTCCCTCCGTCCTCCCACCCCTTCTGATCCTCCCACCCCATTTTGGCCTCCACTTTCCTCTGGCCTCTACTTCCCTCCGGCCTCCCACCCCGTTTCGGCCTCCCACCCCGTTTCGGCCTCCACTTCTTTCTGGCCTCTGCTTCCCTCTGGCCTCCCACCCCGTTTCAGCCTCCCACCCCATTTCAGCCTCCACTTTTTTCTCCAGCCTCTACTTCCCTCCATCCTCCCCATTTCGGCCTCCACTTTTTTCTGGCCTCTACTTCCATCCAACCTCTCACCCCTTGTAATACTCCCACCCCATTTCAGCCTCCACTTTTTTCTGGCCTCTACTTCTCTCCGGTCTCCCATCCCGTAATCAGCCTCCCACCCCATTTTGGCCTCCACTTTATTCAGGCCTCTACTTCCCTCCAGCCTCTCGCCTCTTGTGATCCTCCCACCCCATTTCAGCCACCACTTTTTTCTGGCTTCTACTTCCCTCCAGCCTCCCACCCCTTGTGATCCTCCCACCCCATTTTGGCCTCCACTTTTCTCTGGCCTCTACTTCCCTCCGGCCTCCCACCCCGTTTCAGCCTCCCACCCCATTTTGGCCTCCACTTTCCTCTGGCCTCTACTTCCCTCCGGCCTCCCACCCCGTTTCAGCCTCCCACCCCGTTTCGGCCTCCACTTTTTTCTGGCCTCTGCTTCCGTCCAGACTCCCACCCCGTTTTTCAGCCTCCCACCCCATTTTGGTCCACTCTTTTCTGGCCTCTAGTTCCCTCTGGCCTCCCACCCCATTTCAGCCTCGCACCCCATTTCACTGTCCACTTTTCTCTGGCCTCTACTTCCCTCCGGCCTCCCACCCTGTTTCAGCCTGGCACCTCTTTTCGAACTCCACTTTTCTCTGGCCTCTAATTCCCTCCAGCCTCTCACCGCGTTTCAGCCTTCCATCCCTTTTCAGACTCCACTTTTTTCTCCGGTCTCTACTTTCCTCCGGCCTCCCAGCCCGTTTCAGCCTCCCACCCCATTTTGGCCTCCACTTTTTTCTGGCTTCTACTCCCCTCCGGCCTCCCACCCCTTGTGATCCTCCCACCCCATTTCGGCCTACACTTTTTTCTGGCCTCTACGTCCCTCCAGCCTCCCACCCCTTTTTGGCCTCCACTTTTTTCTGGCCTCTACTTCCCTCCGGCCTTCCACCCCTTGTGATCCTCCCACCCTATTATGGCTTCCACTTTTTTCTGGCCTATACTTCCCTCCGGCCTCTCACTCCGTTTCAGTCTCCCACCCCATATCGGCCTCCACTTTTTTCTCTGGCCTCTACTTCCCTCTGGCCTCCCACCCCGTTTCAGATTCCCATTCCATTTTGGCCTACACATTTTTCGGGCCTCTACTTCCCTCCGGCCTCCCACCCCGTTTTAGCCTCCCATGCCGTTTTGGCCTTTGCTTTTTTATGGCCTCTACTTCCCTCCGTCCTCCCACCCCTTCTGATCCTCCCACCCCATTTTGGCCTCCACTTTCCTCTGGCCTCTACTTCCCTCCGGCCTCCCACCCCGTTTCGGCCTCCCACCCCGTTTCGGCCTCCACTTCTTTCTGGCCTCTGCTTCCCTCTGGCCTCCCACCCCGTTTCAGCCTCCCACCCCATTTCAGCCTCCACTTTTTTCTCCAGCCTCTACTTCCCTCCATCCTCCCCATTTCGGCCTCCACTTTTTTCTGGCCTCTACTTCCATTCAACCTCTCACCCCTTGTAATACTCCCACCCCATTTCGGCCTCCACTTTTTTCTGGCCTCTACTTCTCTCCGGTCTCCCATCCCGTAATCAGCCTCCCACCCCATTTTGGCCTCCACTTTATTCAGGCCTCTACTTCCCTCCAGCCTCTCGCCTCTTGTGATCCTCCCACCCCATTTCAGCCACCACTTTTTTCTGGCTTCTACTTCCCTCCAGCCTCCCACCCCTTGTGATCCTCCCACCCCATTTTGGCCTCCACTTTTCTCTGGCCTCTACTTCCCTCCTGCCTCCCACCCCGTTTCAGCCTCCCACCCCGTTTCGGCCTCCACTTTTTTCTGGCCTCTGCTTCCGTCCAGGCTCCCACCCCGTTTTTCAGCCTCCCACCCCATTTTGGTCCACTCTTTTCTGGCCTCTAGTTCCCTCTGGCCTCCCACCCCATTTCAGCCTCGCACCCCATTTCACTGTCCACTTTTCTCTGGCCTCTACTTCCCTCCGGCCTCCCACCCTGTTTCAGCCTGGCACCTCTTTTCGAACTCCACTTTTCTCTGGCCTCTAATTCCCTCCAGCCTCTCACCCCGTTTCAGCCTTCCATCCCTTTTCAGACTCCACTTTTTTCTCCGGTCTCTACTTTCCTCCGGCCTCCCAGCCCGTTTCAGCCTCCCACCCCATTTTGGCCTCCACTTTTTTCTGGCTTCTACTCCCCTCCAGCCTCCCACCCCTTGTGATCCTCCCACCCCATTTCGGCCTACACTTTTTTCTGGCCTCTACGTCCCTCCAGCCTCCCACCCCTTTTTGGCCTCCACTTTTTTCTGGTCTCTACTTCCCTCCGGCCTTCCACCCCTTGTGATCCTCCCACCCTATTATGGCTTCCACTTTTTTCTGGCCTATACTTCCCTCCGGCCTCTCACTCCGTTTCAGTCTCCCACCCCATATCGGCCTCCACTTTTTTCTCTGGCCTCTACTTCCCTCTGGCCTCCCACCCCGTTTCAGATTCCCATTCCATTTTGGCCTACACATTTTTCGGGCCTCTACTTCCCTCCGGCCTCCCACCCCGTTTTAGCCTCCCATGCCGTTTTGGCCTTTGCTTTTTTATGGCCTCTACTTCCCTCCGTCCTCCCACCCCTTCTGATCCTCCCACCCCATTTTGGCCTCCACTTTCCTCTGGCCTCTACTTCCCTCCGGCCTCCCACCCCGTTTCGGCCTCCCACCCCGTTTCGGCCTCCACTTCTTTCTGGCCTCTGCTTCCCTCTGGCCTCCCACCCCGTTTCAGCCTCCCACCCCATTTCAGCCTCCACTTTTTTCTCCAGCCTCTACTTCCCTCCATCCTCCCCATTTCGGCCTCCACTTTTTTCTGGCCTCTACTTCCATCCAACCTCTCACCCCTTGTAATACTCCCACCCCATTTCAGCCTCCACTTTTTTCTGGCCTCTACTTCTCTCCGGTCTCCCATCCCGTAATCAGCCTCCCACCCCATTTTGGCCTCCACTTTATTCAGGCCTCTACTTCCCTCCAGCCTCTCGCCTCTTGTGATCCTCCCACCCCATTTCAGCCACCACTTTTTTCTGGCTTCTACTTCCCTCCAGCCTCCCACCCCTTGTGATCCTCCCACCCCATTTTGGCCTCCACTTTTCTCTGGCCTCTACTTCCCTCCGGCCTCCCACCCCGTTTCAGCCTCCCACCCCATTTTGGCCTCCACTTTCCTCTGGCCTCTACTTCCCTCCGGCCTCCCACCCCGTTTCAGCCTCCCACCCCGTTTCGGCCTCCACTTTTTTCTGGCCTCTGCTTCCGTCCAGACTCCCACCCCGTTTTTCAGCCTCCCACCCCATTTTGGTCCACTCTTTTCTGGCCTCTAGTTCCCTCTGGCCTCCCACCCCATTTCAGCCTCGCACCCCATTTCACTGTCCACTTTTCTCTGGCCTCTACTTCCCTCCGGCCTCCCACCCTGTTTCAGCCTGGCACCTCTTTTCGAACTCCACTTTTCTCTGGCCTCTAATTCCCTCCAGCCTCTCACCGCGTTTCAGCCTTCCATCCCTTTTCAGACTCCACTTTTTTCTCCGGTCTCTACTTTCCTCCGGCCTCCCAGCCCGTTTCAGCCTCCCACCCCATTTTGGCCTCCACTTTTTTCTGGCTTCTACTCCCCTCCGGCCTCCCACCCCTTGTGATCCTCCCACCCCATTTCGGCCTACACTTTTTTCTGGCCTCTACGTCCCTCCAGCCTCCCACCCCTTTTTGGCCTCCACTTTTTTCTGGCCTCTACTTCCCTCCGGCCTTCCACCCCTTGTGATCCTCCCACCCTATTATGGCTTCCACTTTTTTCTGGCCTATACTTCTCTCCGGCCTCTCACTCCGTTTCAGTCTCCCACCCCATATCGGCCTCCACTTTTTTCTCTGGCCTCTACTTCCCTCCGGCCTCCCACCCCGTTTCGGCCTCCCACCCCGTTTCGGCCTCCACTTCTTTCTGGCCTCTGCTTCTCTCCGGACTCCCACCCCGTTTCGGCCTCCCACCCCGTTTCAGCATCCCACCCCATTTCGGCCTACACTTTTTTCTGGCCTATACTTCCCTCCGGCCTCTCACTCCGTTTCAGTCTCCCACCCCATATCGGCCTCCACTTTTTTCTCTGGCCTCTACTTCCCTCTGGCCTCCCACCCCGTTTCAGATTCCCATTCCATTTTGGCCTACACATTTTTCGGGCCTCTACTTCCCTCCGGCCTCCCACCCCGTTTTAGCCTCCCATGCCGTTTTGGCCTTTGCTTTTTTATGGCCTCTACTTCCCTCCAGCCTCCCACCCCTTGTGATCCTCCCACCCCATTTTGGCCTCCACTTTCCTCTGGCCTCTACTTCCCTCCAGCCTCCCACCCCGTTTCAGCCTCCACTTCTTTCCGGCCTCCCACCCCGTTTCGGCCTCCACTTCTTTCTGGCCTCTGCTTCCCTCCGGCCTCCCACCCCGTTTCAGCCTCCCACCCCATTTCAGCCTCCACTTTTTTCTCCAGCCTCTACTTCCCTCCATCCTCCCACCCCATTTCGGCCTCCACTTTTTTCTGGCCTCTACTTCTCTCCGGTCTCCCATCCCGTAATCAGCCTCCCACCCCATTTTGGCCTCCACTTTATTCAGGCCTCTACTTCCCTCCAGCCTCTCGCCTCTTGTGATCCTCCCACCCCATTTCAGCCTCCACTTTTTTCTGGCTTCTACTTCCCTCCAGCCTCCCTCCCCTTGTGATCCTCCCACCCCATTTTGGCCTCCACTTTTCTCTGGCCTCTACGTCCCTCCAGCCTCCCAACCCTTTTTGGCCTCCACTTTTTTCTGGCCTCTACTTTCCTCCGGCCTCCCAGCCCGTTTCAGCCTCCCACCCCATTTTGGCCTCCACTTTTTTCTGGCTTCTACTCCCCTCCGGCCTCCCACCCCTTGTGATCCTCCCACCCCATTTCGGCCAACACTTTTTTCTGGCCTCTACGTCCCTCCAGCCTCCCAACCCTTTTTGGCCTCCACTTTTTTCTGGCCTCTACTTCCCTCCGGCCTTCCACCCCTTGTGATCCTCCCACCCTATTATGGCTTCCACTTTTTTCTGGCCTATACTTCCCTCCGGCCTCTCACTCCGTTTCAGTCTCCCACCCCATATCGGCCTCCACTTTTTTCTCTGGCCTCTACTTCCCTCTGGCCTCCCACCCCGTTTCAGATTCCCATTCCATTTTGGCCTACACATTTTTCGGGCCTCTACTTCCCTCCGGCCTCCCACCCCGTTTCAGCCTCCCATGCCGTTTTGGCCTTTGCTTTTTTCTGGCCTCTACTTCCCTCTGGCCTTCCACCCCTTGTGATCCTCCCACCCCATTTTGGCCTCCACTTTCCTCTGGCCTCTACTTCCCTCCGGCCTCCCACCGCGTTTCGGCCTCCCACCCCGTTTCGGCCTCCACTTCTTTCTGGCCTCTGCTTCCCTCCGGCCTCCCACCCCGTTTCAGCCTCCCACCCCGTTTCGGCCTCCACTTTTTTCTCCAGCCTCTACTTCCCTCCATCCTCCCACCCCATTTCAGCCTCCACTTTTTTCTGGCCTCTACTTCTCTCCGGTCTCCCATCCCGTAATCAGCCTCCCACCCCATTTTGGCCTCCACTTTATTCAGGCCTCTACTTCCCTCCAGCCTCTTGCCTCTTGTGATCCTCCCACCCCATTTCAGCCTCCACTTTTTTCTGGCTTCTACTTCCCTCCGGCCTCCCATCCCGTTTTAGCCTCCCATGCCGTTTTGGCCTTTACTTTTTTCTGGCTTCTACTTCCCTCCAGCCTCCCACCCCTTGTGATCCTCCCACCCCATTTTGGCCTCCACTTTTCTCTGGCCTCTACTTCCCTCCGGCCTCCCACCCCGTTTCAGCCTCCCACCCCATTTTGGCCTCCACTTTCCTCTGGCCTCTACTTCCCTCCGGCCTCCCACCCCGTTTCAGCCTCCCACCCCGTTTCGGCCTCCACTTTTTTCTGGCCTCTGCTTCCGTCCAGACTCCCACCCCGTTTTTCAGCCTCTCACCCCATTTTGGTCCACTCTTTTCTGGCCTCTAGTTCCCTCTGGCCTCCCACCCCATTTCAGCCTCGCGCCCCATTTCACTGTCCACTTTTCTCTGGCCTCTACTTCCCTCCGGCCTCCCACCCTGTTTCAGATTCCCATTGCATTTTGGCCTACACATTTTTCGGGCCTCTATATCCCTCCGGCCTCCCACCCGGTTTTAGCCTCCCATGCCGTTTTGGCCTTTGCTTTTTTATGGCCTCTACTTCCCTCCAGCCTCCCACCCCTTGTGATCCTCCCACCCCATTTTGGCCTCCACTTCCCTCTGGCCTCTACTTCCCTCCGGCCTCCCACCCCATTTCGGCCTCCCGCCCCGTTTCGGTCTGCACTTTTTTCTGGCCTCTGCTTCCCTCCGGCCTCCCACCCCGTTTCAGCCTCCCACCCCATTTCGGCCTCCACTTTTTTCTCCAGCCTCTACTTCCCTCCATCCTCCCACCCCATTTTGGCCTCCACTTTATTCAGGCCTCTACTTCCCTCCAGCCTCTTGCCTCTTGTGATCCTCCCACCCCATTTCAGGCTCCACTTTTTTCTGGCTTCTACTTCCCTCCGGCCTCCCACCCCGTTTTAGCCTCCCATGCCGTTTTGGCCTTTACTTTTTTCTGGCTTCTACTTCCCTCCAGCCTCCCACCCCTTGTGATCCTCCCACCCCATTTTGGCCTCCACTTTTCTCTGGCCTCTACTTCCCTCCGGCCTCCCACCCCGTTTCAGCCTCCCACCCCATTTTGGCCTCCACTTTCCTCTGGCCTCTACTTCCCTCCGGCCTCCCACCCCGTTTCAGCCTCCCACCCCGTTTCGGCCTCCACTTTTTTCTGGCCTCTGCTTCCGTCCAGACTCCCACCCCGTTTTTCAGCCTCCCACCCCATTTTGGTCCACTCTTTTCTGGCCTCTAGTTCCCTCTGGCCTCCCACCCCATTTCAGCCTCGCACCCCATTTCACTGTCCACTTTTCTCTGGCCTCTACTTCCCTCCGGCCTCCCACCCTGTTTCAGCCTGGCACCTCTTTTCGAACTCCACTTTTCTCTGGCCTCTAATTCCCTCCAGCCTCTCACCCCATTTCAGCCTTCCATCCCTTTTCAGACTCCACTTTTTTCTCCGGTCTCTACTTTCCTCCGGCCTCCCAGCCCGTTTCAGCCTCCCACCCCATTTTGGCCTCCACTTTTTTCTGGCTTCTACTCCCCTCCGGCCTCCCACCCCTTGTGATCCTCCCACCCCATTTCAGCCTACACTTTTTTCTGGCCTCTACGTCCTTCCAGCCTCCCACCCCTTTTTGGCCTCCACTTTTTTCTGGCCTCTACTCCCCTCCGGCCTTCCACCCCTTGTGATCCTCCCACCCTATTATGGCTTCCACTTTTTTCTGGCCTATACTTCCCTCCGGCCTCTCACTCCGTTTCAGTCTCCCACCCCATATCGGCCTCCACTTTTTTCTCTGGCCTCTACTTCCCTCTGGCCTCCCACCCCGTTTCAGATTCCCATTCCATTTTGGCCTACACATTTTTCGGGCCTCTACTTCCCTCCGGCCTCCCACCCCGTTTTAGCCTCCCATGCCGTTTTGGCCTTTGCTTTTTTCTGGCCTCTACTTCCCTCTGGCCTTCCACCCCTTGTGATCCTCCCACCCCATTTTGGCCTCCACTTTCCTCTGGCCTCTACTTCCCTCCGGCCTCCCACCCCGTTTCGGCCTCCCACCCCGTTTCGGCCTCCACTTCTTTCTGGCCTCTGCTTCCCTCCGGCCTCCCACCCCGTTTCAGCCTCCCACCCCGTTTCGGCCTCCACTTTTTTCTCCAGCCTCTACTTCCCTCCATCCTCCCACCCCATTTCGGCCTCCACTTTTTTCTGGCCTCTACTTCTCTCCGGTCTCCCATCCCGTAATCAGCCTCCCACCCCATTTTGGCCTCCACTTTATTCAGGCCTCTACTTCCCTCCAGCCTCTCACCTCTTGTGATCCTCCCACCCCATTTCAGCCACCACTTTTTTCTGGCTTCTACTTCCCTCCAGCCTCCCACCCCTTGTGATCCTCCCACCCCATTTTGGCCTCCACTTTTCTCTGGCCTCTACTTCCCTCCGGCCTCCCACCCCGTTTCAGCCTCCCACCCCATTTTGGCCTCCACTTTCCTCTGCCCTCTACTTCCCTCCGACCTCCCACCCCGTTTCAGCCTCCCACCCCGTTTCGGCCTCCACTTTTTTCTGGCCTCTGCTTCCGTCCAGACTCCCACCCTGTTTTTCAGCCTCCCACCCCATTTTGGTCCACTCTTTTCTGGCCTCTAGTTCCCTCTGGCCTCCCACCCCATTTCAGCCTCGCACCCCATTTCACTGTCCACTTTTCTCTGGCCTCTACTTCCCTCCGGCCTCCCACCCTGTTTCAGCCTGGCACCTCTTTTCGAACTCCACTTTTCTCTGGCCTCTAATTCCCTCCAGCCTCTCACCCCGTTTCAGCCTTCCATCCCTTTTCAGACTCCACTTTTTTCTCCGGTCTCTACTTTCCTCCGGCCTCCCAGCCCGTTTCAGCCTCCCACCCCATTTTGGCCTCCACTTTTTTCTGGCTTCTACTCCCCTCCGGCCTCCCACCCCTTGTGATCCTCCCACCCCATTTCGGCCTACACTTTTTTCTGGCCTCTACGTCCCTCCAGCCTCCCAACCCTTTTTGGCCTCCACTTTTTTCTGGCCTCTACTTCCCTCCGGCCTCCCACCCCTTGTGATCCTCCCACCCCATTTCGGCCTACACTTTTTTCTGGCCTCTACGTCCCTCCAGCCTCCCACCCCTTTTTGGCCTCCACTTTTTTCTGGCCTCTACTTCCCTCCGGCCTTCCACCCCTTGTGATCCTCCCACCCTATTATGGCTTCCACTTTTTTCTGGCCTATACTTCCCTCCGGCCTCTCACTCCGTTTCAGTCTCCCACCCCATACCGGCCTCCACTTTTTTCTCTGGCCTCTACTTCCCTCTGGCCTCCCACCCTGTTTCAGATTCCCATTCCATTTTGGCCTACACATTTTTCTGGCCTCTACTTCCCTCTGGCCTCCCACCCTGTTTCAGATTCCCATTCCATTTTGGCCTACACATTTTTCGGGCCTCTACTTCCCTCCGGCCTCCCACCCCGTTTTAGCCTCCCATGCCGTTTTAGCCTTTGCTTTTTTATGGCCTCTACTTCCCTCCAGCCTCCCACCCCTTGTGATCCTCCCACCCCATTTTGGCCTCCACTTCCCTCTGGCCTCTACTTCCCTCCGGCCTCCCACCCCGTTTCGGCCTCCCGCCCCGTTTCGGTCTCCACTTTTTTCTGGCCTCTGCTTCCCTCCGGCCTCCCACCCCGTTTCAGCCTCCCACCCCATTTCGGCCTCCACTTTTTTCTGGCCTCTACTTCTCTCCGGTCTCCCATCCCGTAATCAGCCTCCCACCCCATTTTGGCCTCCACTTTATTCAGGCCTCTACTTCCCTCCAGCCTCTCGCCTCTTGTGATCCTCCCACCCCATTTCAGCCTCCACTTTTTTCTGGCTTCTACTTCCCTCCAGCCTCCCACCCCTTGTGATCCTCCCACCCCATTTTGGCCTCCACTTTCCTCTGGCCTCTACTTCCCTCCGGCCTCCCACCCCGTTTCAGCCTCCCACCCCGTTTCGGCCTCCACTTTTTTCTGGCCTCTGCTTCCGTCCAGACTCCCACCCCGTTTTTCAGCCTCCCACCCCATTTTGGTCCACTCTTTTCTGGCCTCTAGTTCCCTCTGGCCTCCCACCCCATTTCAGCCTCGCACCCCATTTCACTGTCCACTTTTCTCTGGCCTCTACTTCCCTCCGGCCTCCCACCCTGTTTCAGCCTGGCACCTCTTTTCGAACTCCACTTTTCTCTGGCCTCTAATTCCCTCCAGCCTCTCACCCCGTTTCAGCCTTCCATCCCTTTTCAGACTCCACTTTTTTCTCCGGTCTCTACTTTCCTCCGGCCTCCCAGCCCGTTTCAGCCTCCCACCCCATTTTGGCCTCCACTTTTTTCTGGCTTCTACGTCCCTCCAGCCTCCCAACCCTTTTTGGCCTCCACTTTTTTCTGGCCTCTACTTCCCTCCGGCCTTCCACCCCTTGTGATCCTCCCACCCCATTTTGGCCTCCACTTTCCTCTGGCCTCTACTTCCCTCCGGCCTCCCACCCCGTTTCGGCCTCCCACCCCGTTTCGGCCTCCACTTCTTTCTGGCCTCTGCTTCCCTCCGGCCTCCCACCCCGTTTCAGCCTCCCACCCCATTTCGGCCTCCACTTTTTTCTCCAGCCTCTACTTCCCTCCATCCTCCCACCCCATTTCGGCCTCCACTTTTTTCTGGCCTCTACTTCTCTCCGGTCTCCCATCCCGTAATCAGCCTCCCACCCCATTTTGGCCTCCACTTTATTCAGGCCTATACTTCCCTCCAGCCTCTCGCCCCTTGTGATCCTCCCACCCCATTTCAGCCTCCACTTTTTTCTGGCTTCTAATTCCCTCCGGCCTCCCACCCCGTTTTAGCCTCCCATGCCGTTTTGGCCTTTACTTTTTTCTGGCTTCTACTTCCCTCCAGCCTCCCACCCCTTGTGATCCTCCCACCCCATTTTGGCCTCCACATTTCTCTGACCTCTACTTCCCTCCGGCCTCCCACCCCATTTCAGCCTCCCACCCCATTTTGGCCTCCACTTTCCTCTGGCCTCTACTTCCCTCCGGCCTCCCACCCCGTTTCAGCCTCCCACCCCGTTTCGGCCTCCACTTCTTTCTGGCCTCTGCTTCCCTCTGGCCTCCCACCCCGTTTCAGCCTCCCACCCCATTTCAGCCTCCACTTTTTTCTCCAGCCTCTACTTCCCTCCATCCTCCCACCCCATTTCGGCCTCCACTTTTTTCTGGCCTCTACTTCCATCCAACCTCTCACCCCTTGTAATACTCTCACCCCATTTCGGCCTCCACTTTTTTCTGGCCTCTACTTCTCTCCGGTCTCCCATCCCATAATCAGCCTCCCACCCCATTTTGGCCTCCACTTTATTCAGGCCTCTACTTCCCTCCAGCCTCTCGCCTCTTGTGATCCTCCCACCCCATTTCAGCCTCCACTTTTTTCTGGCTTCTACTTCCCTCCAGCCTCCCACCCCTTGTGATCCTCCCACCCCATTTTGGCCTCCACTTTTGTCTGGCCTCTACTTCCCTCCGGCCTCCCACCCCGTTTCAGCCTCCCACCCCATTTTGGCCTCCACTTTCCTCTGCCCTCTACTTCTCTCCGGCCTCCCACCCCGTTTCAGCCTCCCACCCCGTTTCGGCCTCCACTTTTTTCTGGCCTCTGCTTCCGTCCAGACTCCCACCCCGTTTTTCAGCCTCCCACCCCATTTTGGTCCACTCTTTTCTGGCCTCTAGTTCCCTCTGGCCTCCCACCCCATTTTAGCCTCGCGCCCCATTTCACTCTCCACTATTCTCTGGCCTCTACTTCCCTCCGGCCTCCCACCCTGTTTCAGCCTGGCACCTCTTTTCGAACTCCACTTTTCTCTGGCCTCTAATTCCCTCCAGCCTCTCACCCCGTTTCAGCCTTCCATCCCTTTTCAGACTCCACTTTTTTCTCCGGTCTCTACTTTCCTCCGGCCTCCCAGCCCGTTTCAGCCTCCCACCCCATTTTGGCCTCCACTTTTTTCTGGCTTCTACTCCCCTCCGGCCTCCCACCCCTTGTGATCCTCCCACCCCATTTCGGCCTACACTTTTTTCTGGCTTCTACGTCCCTCCAGCCTCCCACCCCTTTTTGGCCTCCACTTTTTTCTGGCCTCTACTTCCCTCCGGCCTTCCACCCCTTGTGATCCTCCCACCCCATTTTGGCCTCCACTTTCCTCTGGCCTCTACTTCCCTCCGGCCTCCCACCCCGTTTCGGCCTCCCACCCCGTTTCGGCCTCCACTTCTTTCTGGCCTCTGCTTCCCTCCGGCCTCCCACCCCGTTTCAGCCTCCCACCCCATTTCGGCCTCCACTTTTTTCTCCAGCCTGTACTTCCCTCCATCCTCCCACCCCATTTCGGCCTCCACTTTTTTCTGGCCTCTACTTCTCTCCGGTCTCCCATCCCGTAATCAGCCTCCCACCCCATTTTGGCCTCCACTTTATTCAGGCCTATACTTCCCTCCAGCCTCTCGCCCCTTGTGATCCTCCCACCCCATTTCAGCCTCCACTTTTTTCTGGCTTCTAATTCCCTCCGGCCTCCCACCCCGTTTTAGCCTCCCATGCCGTTTTGGCCTTTACTTTTTTCTGGCTTCTACTTCCCTCCAGCCTCCCACCCCTTGTGATCCTCCCACCCCATTTTGGCCTCCACATTTCTCTGACCTCTACTTCCCTCCGGCCTCCCACCCCGTTTCAGCCTCCCACCCCATTTTGGCCTCCACTTTCCTCTGGCCTCTACTTCCCTCCGGCCTCCCACCCCGTTTCAGCCTCCCACCCCGTTTCGGCCTCCACTTCTTTCTGGCCTCTGCTTCCCTCTGGCCTCCCACCCCGTTTCAGCCTCCCACGCCATTTCAGCCTCCACTTTTTTCTCCAGCCTCTACTTCCCTCCATCCTCCCACCCCATTTCGGCCTCCACTTTTTTCTGGCCTCTACTTCCATCCAACCTCTCAACCCTTGTAATACTCTCACCCCATTTCGGCCTCCACTTTTTTCTGGCCTCTACTTCTCTCCGGTCTCCCATCCCGTAATCAGCCTCCCACCCCATTTTGGCCTCCACTTTATTCAGGCCTCTACTTCCCTCCAGCCTCTCGCCTCTTGTGATCCTCCCACCCCATTTCAGCCTCCACTTTTTTCTGGCTTCTACTTCCCTCCAGCCTCCCACCCCTTGTGATCCTCCCACCCCATTTTGGCCTCCACTTTTCTCTGGCCTCTACTTCCCTCCGGCCTCCCACCCCGTTTCAGCCTCCCACCCCATTTTGGCCTCCACTTTCCTCTGGCCTCTACTTCCCTCCGGCCTCCCACCCTGTTTCAGCCTCCCACCCCGTTTCGGCCTCCACTTTTTTCTGGCCTCTGCTTCCGTCCAGACTCCCAACCCCGTTTTTCAGCCTCCCACCCCATTTTTGTCCACTCTTTTCTGGCCTCTAGTTCCCTCTGGCCTCCCACCCCATTTCAGCCTCGCACCCCATTTCACTGTCCACTTTTCTCTGGCCTCTGCTTCCCTCCGGCCTCCCACCCCGTTTCAGCCTCCCACCCCATTTTGGCCTCCACTTTTTTCTGGCTTCTACTCCCCTCCGGCCTCCCACCCCTTGTGATCCTCCCACCCCATTTCAGCCTACACTTTTTTCTGGCCTCTACGTCCTTCCAGCCTCCCACCCCATTTTGGCCTCCACTTTTTTCTGGCCTCTACTTCCCTCCGGCCTTCCACCCCTTGTGATCCTCCCACCCTATTATGGCTTCCACTTTTTTCTGGCCTATACTTCCCTCCGGCCTCTCACTCCGTTTCAGTCTCCCACCCCATATCGGCTTCCACTTTTTTCTCTGGCCTCTACTTCCCTCTGGCCTCCCACCCCGTTTCAGATTCCCATTCCATTTTGGCCTACACATTTTTCGGGCCTCTACTTCCCTCCGGCCTCCCACCCCGTTTTAGCCTCCCATGCCGTTTTGGCCTTTGCTTTTTTCTGGCCTCTACTTCCCTCCGGCCTTCCACCCCTTGTGATCCTCCCACCCCATTTTGGCCTCCACTTTCCTCTGGCCTCTACTTCCCTCCGGCCTCCCACCCCGTTTCGGCCTCCCACCCCGTTTCGGCCTCCACTTTTTTCTGGCCTCTGCTTCCCTCCGGCCTCCCACCCCGTTTCAGCCTCCCACCCCATTTTGGCCTCCACTGTTTTCTCAGCCTCTACTTCCCTCCATCCTCCCACCCCATTTCGGCCTCCACTTTTTTCTGGCCTCTACTTCTCTCCGGTCTCCCATCCCGTAATCAGCCTCCCACCCCATTTTGGCCTCCACTTTATTCAGGCCTCTTCTTCCCTCCAGCCCCTTGCCTCTTGTGATCCTCCCACCCCATTTCAGCCTCCACTTTTTTCTGGCTTCTACTTCCCTCCGGCCTCCCACCCCGTTTCAGCCTCCCATGCCGTTTTGGCCTTTACTTTTTTCTGGCTTCTACTTCCCTCCAGCCTCCCACCCCTTGTGATCCTCCCACCCCATTTTGGCCTCCACTTTCCTCTGGCCTCTACTTCCCTGCGGCCTCCCACCCCGTTTCAGCCTCCCACCCCGTTTCGGCCCCCACTTTTTTCTGGCCTCTGCTTCCGTCCAGACTCCCACCCCGTTTTTCAGCCTCCCACCCCATTTTGGTCCACTCTTTTCTGGCCTCTAGTTCCCTCTGGCCTCCCACCCCATTTCAGCCTCGCACCCCATTTCACTGTCCACTTTTCTCTGGCCTCTACTTCCCTCCGGCCTCCCACCCTGTTTCAGCCTGGCACCTTTTTTCGAACTCCACTTTTCTCTTGCCTCTAATTCCCTCCAGCCTCTCACCCCGTTTCAGCCTTCCATCCCTTTTCAGACTCCACTTTTTTCTCCGGTCTCTACTTTCCTCCGGCCTCCCAGCCCGTTTCAGCCTCCCACCCCATTTTGGCCTCCACTTTTTTCTGGCTTCTACTCCCCTCCGGCCTCCCACCCCTTGTGATCCTCCCACCCCATTTCGGCCTACACTTTTTTCTGGCCTCTACGTCCTTCCAGCCTCCCAACCCTTTTTGGCCTCCACTTTTTTCTGGCCTCTACTTCCCTCCGGCCTCTCACTCCGTTTCAGTCTCCCACCCCATACCGGCCTCCACTTTTTTCTCTGGCCTCTACTTCCCTCTGGCCTCCCACCCTGTTTCAGATTCCCATTCCATTTTGGCCTACACATTTTTCTGGCCTCTACTTCCCTCTGGCCTCCCACCCTGTTTCAGATTCCCATTCCATTTTGGCCTACACATTTTTCGGGCCTCTACTTCCCTCCGGCCTCCCACCCCGTTTTAGCCTCCCATGCCGTTTTAGCCTTTGCTTTTTTATGGCCTCTACTTCCCTCCAGCCTCCCACCCCTTGTGATCCTCCCACCCCATTTTGGCCTCCACTTTCCTCTGGCCTCTACTTCCCTCTGGCCTCCCACCCCGTTTCAGCCTCCACTTCTTTCTGGCCTCTGCTTCCCTCCGGACTCCCACCCCGTTTCAGCCTCCCACCCCATTTCGGCCTCCACATTTTTCTCCAGCCTCTACTTCCCTCCATCCTCCCACCCCATTTCGGCCTCCACTTTTTTCTGGGCTCTACTTCCCTCCGGCCTCCCACCCCATTTTGGCCTCCACTTTCCTCTGGCCTCTACTTCCCTCCGGCCTCCCACCCCGTTTCAGCCTCCCACCCCATTTTGGCCTCCACTTTCCTCTGGCCTCTACTTCCCTCCGGCCTCCCACCCCGTTTCAGCCTCCCACCCCGTTTCGGCCTCCACTTTTTTCTCTGGCCTCTACTTCCCTCTGGCCTCCCACCCCGTTTCAGATTCCCATTCCATTTTGGCCTACACATTTTTCGGGCCTCTACTTCCCTCCGGCCTCCCACCCCGTTTTAGCCTCCCATGCCGTTTTGGCCTTTGCTTTTTTCTGGCCTCTACTTCCCTCTGGCCTTCCACCCCTTGTGATCCTCCCACCCCATTTTGGCCTCCACTTTCCTCTGGCCTCTACTTCCCTCCGGCCTCCCACCCCGTTTCGGCCTCCCACCCCGTTTCGGCCTCCACTTCTTTCTGGCCTCTGCTTCCCTCCGGCCTCCCACCCCGTTTCAGCCTCCCACCCCGTTTCGGCCTCCACTTTTTTCTCCAGCCTCTACTTCCCTCCATCCTCCCACCCCATTTCGGCCTCCACTTTTTTCTGGCCTCTACTTCTCTCCGGTCTCCCATCCCGTAATCAGCCTCCCACCCCATTTTGGCCTCCACTTTATTCAGGCCTCTACTTCCCTCCAGCCTCTTGCCTCTTGTGATCCTCCCACCCCATTTCAGCCTCCACTTTTTTCTGGCTTCTACTTCCCTCCGGCCTCCCATCCCGTTTTAGCCTCCCATGCCGTTTTGGCCTTTACTTTTTTCTGGCTTCTACTTCCCTCCAGCCTCCCACCCCTTGTGATCCTCCCACCCCATTTTGGCCTCCACTTTTCTCTGGCCTCTACTTCCCTCCGGCCTCCCACCCCGTTTCAGCCTCCCACCCCATTTTGGCCTCCACTTTCCTCTGGCCTCTACTTCCCTCCGGCCTCCCACCCCGTTTCAGCCTCCCACCCCGTTTCGGCCTCCACTTTTTTCTGGCCTCTGCTTCCGTCCAGACTCCCACCCCGTTTTTCAGCCTCTCACCCCATTTTGGTCCACTCTTTTCTGGCCTCTAGTTCCCTCTGGCCTCCCACCCCATTTCAGCCTCGCGCCCCATTTCACTGTCCACTTTTCTCTGGCCTCTACTTCCCTCCGGCCTCCCACCCTGTTTCAGATTCCCATTGCATTTTGGCCTACACATTTTTCGGGCCTCTATATCCCTCCGGCCTCCCACCCGGTTTTAGCCTCCCATGCCGTTTTGGCCTTTGCTTTTTTATGGCCTCTACTTCCCTCCAGCCTCCCACCCCTTGTGATCCTCCCACCCCATTTTGGCCTCCACTTCCCTCTGGCCTCTACTTCCCTCCGGCCTCCCACCCCATTTCGGCCTCCCGCCCCGTTTCGGTCTGCACTTTTTTCTGGCCTCTGCTTCCCTCCGGCCTCCCACCACGTTTCAGCCTCCCACCCCATTTCGGCCTCCACTTTTTTCTCCAGCCTCTACTTCCCTCCATCCTCCCACC
This sequence comes from Strix aluco, assembly GCF_031877795.1. Lineage (NCBI taxonomy): Eukaryota > Metazoa > Chordata > Aves > Strigiformes > Strigidae > Strix > Strix aluco. Next base: position 25,448 of record NC_133936.1, on the reverse strand, counting down.
CCATTTTGGCCTCCACTTTATTCAGGCCTCTACTTCCCTCCAGCCTCTTGCCTCTTGTGATCCTCCCACCCCATTTCAGCCTCCACTTTTTTCTGGCTTCTACTTCCCTCCGGCCTCCCACCCCGTTTTAGCCTCCCATGCCGTTTTGGCCTTTACTTTTTTCTGGCTTCTACTTCCCTCCAGCCTCCCACCCCTTGTGATCCTCCCACCCCATTTTGGCCTCCACTTTTCTCTGGCCTCTACTTCCCTCCGGCCTCCCACCCCGTTTCAGCCTCCCACCCCATTTTGGCCTCCACTTTCCTCTGGCCTCTACTTCCCTCCGGCCTCCCACCCCGTTTCAGCCTCCCACCCCGTTTCGGCCTCCACTTTTTTCTGGCCTCTGCTTCCGTCCAGACTCCCACCCCGTTTTTCAGCCTCCCACCCCATTTTGGTCCACTCTTTTCTGGCCTCTAGTTCCCTCTGGCCTCCCACCCCATTTCAGCCTCGCACCCCATTTCACTGTCCACTTTTCTCTGGCCTCTACTTCCCTCCGGCCTCCCACCCTGTTTCAGCCTGGCACCTCTTTTCGAACTCCACTTTTCTCTGGCCTCTAATTCCCTCCAGCCTCTCACCCCGTTTCAGCCTTCCATCCCTTTTCAGACTCCACTTTTTTCTCCGGTCTCTACTTTCCTCCGGCCTCCCAGCCCGTTTCAGCCTCCCACCCCATTTGGGCCTCCACTTTTTTCTGGCTTCTACTCCCCTCCGGCCTCCCACCCCTTGTGATCCTCCCACCCCATTTCAGCCTACACTTTTTTCTGGCCTCTACGTCTTTCCAGCCTCCCACCCCTTTTTGGCCTCCACTTTTTTCTGGCCTCTACTTCCCTCCGGCCTTCCACCCCTTGTGATCCTCCCACCCTATTATGGCTTCCACTTTTTTCTGGCCTATACTTCCCTCCGGCCTCTCACTCCGTTTCAGTCTCCCACCCCATATCGGCCTCCACTTTTTTCTCTGGCCTCTACTTCCCTCTGGCCTCCCACCCCGTTTCAGATTCCCATTCCATTTTGGCCTACACATTTTTCGGGCCTCTACGTCCCTCCGGCCTCCCACCCCGTTTTAGCCTCCCATGCTGTTTTGGCCTTTGCTTTTTTCTGGCCTCTACTTCCCTCCGGCCTCCCACCCCTTGTGATCCTCCCACCCCATTTTGGCCTCCACTTTCCTCTGGCCTCTACTTCCCTCCGGCCTTCCACCCCGTTTCAGCCTCCCACCCCGTTTCGGCCTCCACTTTTTTCTGGCCTCTGCTTCCCTCCGGCCTCCCACCCCGTTTCAGCCTCCCACCCCATTTCGGCCTCCACTTTTTTCTCCAGCCTCTACTTCCCTCCATCCTCCCACCCCATTTCGGCCTCCACTTTTTTCTGGCATCTACTTCTCTCCGGTCTCCCATCCCGTAATCAGCCTCCCACCCCATTTTGGCCTCCACTTTATTCAGGCCTCTACTTCCCTCCAGCCTCTCACCTCTTGTGATCCTCCCACCCCATTTCGGCCTCCACTTTTTTCTGGGCTCTACTTCCCTCCGGCCTCCCACCCCGTTTTCGCCTCCCATGCCGTTTTGGCCTTTACTTTTTTCTGGCTTCTACTTCCCTCCAGCCTCCCACCCCTTGTGATCCTCCCACCCCATTTTGGCCTCCACTTTTCTCTGGCCTCTACTTCCCTCCGGCCTCCCACCCCGTTTCAGCCTCCCACCCCATTTTGGCCTCCACTTTCCTCTGGCCTCTACTTCCCTCCGGCCTTCCACCCCTTGTGATCCTCCCACCCTATTATGGCTTCCACTTTTTTCTGGCCTATACTTCCCTCCGGCCTCTCACTCCGTTTCAGTCTCCCACCCCATATCGGCCTCCACTTTTTTCTCTGGCCTCTACTTCCCTCTGGCCTCCCACCCCGTTTCAGATTCCCATTCCATTTTGGCCTACACATTTTTCGGGCCTCTACTTCCCTCCGGCCTCCCACCCCGTTTTAGCCTCCCATGCCGTTTTGGCCTTTGCTTTTTTCTGGCCTCTACTTCCCTCCAGCCTCCCAACCCTTGTGATCCTCCCACCCCATTTTGGCCTCCACTTCCCTCTGGCCTCTACTTCCCTCCGGCCTCCCACCCCGTTTCAGCCTCCACTTCTTTCTGGCCTCTGCTTCCCTCCGGCCTCCCACCCCGTTTCAGCCTCCCAGCCCATTTCGGCCTCCACTTTTTTCTCCAGCCTCTACTTCCCTCCATCCTCCCACCCCATTTCGGCCTCCACTTTTTTCTGGCCTCTGCTTCCGTCCAGACTCCCACCCCATTTTTCAGCCTCCCACCCCATTTTGGCCTCCACTTTTTTTGGCTTCTACTCCCCTCCGGCCTCCCACCCCTTGTGATCCTCCCACCCCATTTCGGCCTACACTTTTTTCTGGCCTCTACGTCCTTCCAGCCTCCCACCCCTTTTTGGCCTCCACTTTTTTCTGGCCTCTACTTCCCTCCGGCCTTCCACCCCTTGTGATCCTCCCACCCTATTATGGCTTCCACTTTTTTCTGGCCTATACTTCCCTCCGGCCTCTCACTCCGTTTCAGTCTCCCACCCCATATCGGCCCCCACTTTTTTCTCTGGCCTCTACTTCCCTCCGGCCTCCCACCCTGTTTCAGCCTGGCACCTCTTCTTGAACTCCACTTTTCTCTGGCCTCTAATTCCCTCCAGCCTCTCACCCCGTTTCAGCCTTCCATCCCTTTTGAGACTCCACTTTTTTCTCCGGTCTCTACTTTCCTCCAGCCTCCCAGCCCGTTTCAGCCTCCCACCCCATTTTGGCCTCCACTTTTTTCTGGCTTCTACTCCCCTCTGGCCTCCCACCCCTTGTGATCCTCCCACCCCATTTCGGCCTACACTTTTTTCTGGCCTCTACGTCTTTCCAGCCTCCCACCCCTTTTTGGCCTCCACTTTTTTCTGGCCTCTACTTCCGTCCGGCCTCTCACTCCGTTTCAGTCTCCCACACCATATCGGCCTCCACTTTTTTTCTGGCCTATACTTCCCTCCGGCCTCCCACCCCGTTTCAGATTCCCATTCCATTTTGGCCTACACATTTTTTGGGCCTCTACTTCCCTCTGGCCTCCCACCCCGTTTTAGCCTCCCATGCCGTTTTGTCCTTTGCTTTTTTATGGCCTCTACTTCCATCCAGCCTCCCACCCCTTGTGATCCTCCCACCCCATTTTGGCCTCCACTTTCCTCTGGCCTCTACTTCCCTCCGGCCTCCCACCCCGTTTCGGCCTCCCACCCCTTTTCGGCCTCCACTTCTTTCTGGCCTCTGCTTCTCTCCGGCCTCCCACCCCGTTTCATCCTCCCACCCCATTTCGGCCTCCACTTTTTTCTCCAGCCTCTACTTCCCTCCATCCTCCCCCCCCATTTCGGCCTCCACTTTTTTCTGGCCTCTACTTCCCTCTGGCCTCCCACCCCTTGTGATCCTCCCACCCCATTTCGGCCTCCACTTTTTTCTGGCCTCTACTTCCATCCAACCTCTCACCTCTTGTAATACTCCCACCCCATTTTGGCCTCCACTTTTTTCAGGCCTCTACTTCCCTCCAGCCTCTCACCTCTTGTGATCCTCCCACCCCATTTCAGCCTCCACTTTTTTCTGGCTTCTACTTCCCTCTGGCCTCCCACCCCTTGTGATCCTCCCACCCCATTTCGGCCTCCACTTTTTTCTGGCCTCTACTTCCATCCAACCTCTCACCTCTTGTAATACTCCCACCCCATTTTGGCCTCCACTTTATTCAGGCCTCTACTTCCCTCCAGCCTCTCACCTCTTGTGATCCTCCCACCCCATTTCAGCCTCCACTTTTCTCTGGCTTCTACTTCCCTCCAGCCTCCCACCCTGTTTCAGCCTCCCACCCCTTTTTGGCCTCCACTTTTTTCTCTGGCCTCTACTTCCGTCTGGCCTCCCACCCCGTTTCAGATTCCCATTCCATTTTGGCCTACACATTTTTCGGGCCTCTACTTCCGTCCATGCTCCCACCCCATTTTGGCCTCCACTTTTTTCTGACATCTACTTCTCTCCGGTCTACCATCCCGTAATCAGCCTCCCACCCCATTTTGGCCTCCACTTTATTCAGGCCTTTACTTCCCTCCAGCCTCTCACCTCTTGTGATCCTCCCACCCCATTTCAGCCTCCACTTTTTTCTGGCTTCTACTTCCGTCCGGCCGCCCACCCCGTTTCAGCCTCCCACCCCATTTTGGCCTCCACTTTATTCAGGCCTCTACTTCCCTCTGGCCTCCCACCCCGTTTCGGCCTCCCACCCCGTTTCAGCCTCCCACCTCATTTCAGCCTCCACTTTTTTCTGGCTTCTACTTCTCTTCGGCCTCTCACCCCATTTTAGCCTCCCATGCCGTTTTGGCCTTTAGTTTTTTCTGGCCTCTATTTCCCTCCAGCCTCCCACCCCTTGTGATCCTCCCACCCCATTTTGGCCTCCACTTTTCTCTGGCCTCTACTTCCCTCCGGCCTCCCACCCCGTTTCAGCCTCCCACCCCATTTTGGCCTCCACTTTCCTCTGGCCTCTACTTCCCTCCGGCCTCCCACCCTGTTTCAGCCTCCCACCCCGTTTCGGCCTCCACTTTTTTCTGGCCTCTGCTTCCGTCCAGACTCCCACCCTGTTTTTCAGCCTCCCACCCCATTTTGGTCCACTCTTTTCTGGCCTCTAGTTCCCTCTGGCCTCCCACCCCATTTCAGCCTCGCACCCCATTTCACTGTCCACTTTTCTCTGGCCTCTACTTCCCTCCGGCCTCCCACCCTGTTTCAGCCTGGCACCTCTTTTCGAACTCCACTTTTCTCTGGCCTCTAATTCCCTCCAGCCTCTCACCCCGTTTCAGCCTTCCATCCCTTTTCAGACTCCACTTTTTTCTCCGGTCTCTACTTTCCTCCGGCCTCCCAGCCCGTTTCAGCCTCCCACCCCATTTTGGCCTCCACTTTTTTCTGGCCTCTACTTCCATCCAACCTCTCACCCCTTGTGATACTCCCACCCCATTTCGGCCTCCGTTGTTTTCTGGCCTCTAGTTCCCTCCAGCCTCCCACCCCGTTTTTGGCCTCCCACCTAATTTCGGCTGGACAGACGTAGAAGGCAGAAAAAATTGGAGGCAGAAAAGTAGTGTGAGACCTGTTAATAGCAGAGGCCAGAAAAAATCAGAAGTCGAAAAGGGGTGGGAGGGCAAAAAGGGGTGGGAGGCCAAAAAAGTGTGGGAGGCTGAAGAGAAGTAGAGCTCAGAGAAAATTTGGAGGTCAAAAAGGGGTGGGAGACCAAAAAATGGTGGGAGGCTGGAGAGCAGTAGAGGCCAGAAAAAATTGTAGGCTGAAAAGGGGTGGGAGGCCAAAATGGAGTGGGAGGCTGGTGAGAAGTAGAGGCCAGAAAAAATTGGAGCCTGAAAAGGAGTGGGAGGTCAAAAAGGGGTGGGATGCTGGTGAATAGAAGAGGCCAGAAAAAATCTGAAGTAGAAAAGGGGTGGGAGGCCAATAACAGGTGGGAGGCCAAGAAAGGGTGGGAGGCTGGAGGGAAGTAGAGGCCAGAAAAAATTGGAGGCTGAAAAGGGGTGGGAGGCCAAAAAATGGTGGGAGGCTGGTATGAAGTAGAGGCCAGAAAAAATTGGAGGCCAAAATGTCTGGGAGGCCAAAAAGGTGTGGGAGGCCCAAAAAGGGTGGGAGGCTGGAGAGGAGTAGAGGCCAGGAAAAATTGGAGGCTGAAAAGGGGTGGGAGGCCAAAAAACGGTGGGAGGCTGGAGAGGAGTAGAGGCCAGAAAAAATAGGAGGCCAAAAAGGGGTGGGAGGCTGGTGAGAAATAGAGGCCAAAACAAATTGGAGGCTGAAAAGGGGTGGGAGGCCAAAAAGGAGTGGGAGACCGGTGAATAGTAGAGGCCAGAAAAAAATCAGAGTTTGAAAAGGGGAGGGAGGCCGTAAAGGGGTGGGAGGCCAAAAAAGGGTGGGAGGCATGTGAGAAGTAGAGGCCAGAAAAAGTAGGAGATCAAAAAGTTGTGTGAGGCCGAAAAATGGTGGGAAGGGTGGAGAGGAGTAGAGGCCAGAAACAATTGGAGGCCAAAAATGAGTGGGAGGCCAAAAAGGAGTGTGAGACCTGTTAATAGCAAAGGCCAGAAAAAATCAGAAGTTGAAAAGGGGTGGGAGTGCAAAAAGGGGTGCGAGGCCAAAAAAGGGTGGGAGGCTGGAGCGAAGTAGAGGCCAGAAAAAATTTGAGGCCGAAAAGGGGTGGGAGGCCGATAAATGGTGGGAGGCTGTAGAGAAGTAGAGGCCAGAAAAAATTGGAGGCCGAAAAGGAGTGGGAGGCCAAAAAGGGGTGGGAGGCTGGAGAGGAGTAGAGGCCAGAAAAAATTGGAGTCCGAAAAATGAGTGGGAGGCCAAAAAGGAGTGTGAGACCTGTGAATAGCAGAGGCCACAAAAAATCAGAAGTCGAAAAGGGGTGGGAGGGCAAAAAGGGGTGGGAGGCCAAAAAAGGGTGGGAGGCTGTAGAGAAGTAGAGGCCCAAAAAAATTGGAGGCCGAAAAGGGGTGGGAGGCCGATAAATGGTGGGAGGCTGGTGAGAAGTAGAGGCCAGAAAAAATTGGATGCCAAAATGACTGGGGGGCCAAAAAGGGGTCGGAGGCCCAAAAAGGGTGGGAGGCTGGAGTGGAGTAGAGGCCAGGGAAAATTGGAGGCCGAAAAGGGGTGGGAGACCAAAAAATGGTGGTGGGCTGGAGAGCAGTAGAGGCTAGAAAAAATTGGAGGCCGAAAAGGGGTGGGAGGCCAAAAAAGGGTGGGAGGCTGGAGAGGAGTAGAGGCCAGAAAAAATTGGAGGCTGAAAAGGAGTGGGAGGCCAAAAAGGAGTGGGAGGCTGGAGAGGAGTAGAGGCCAGAAAAAATTGGAGGCCGAAAAGGGGTGGGAGACCAAAAAATGGTGGTGGGCTGGAGAGCAGTAGAGGCTAGAAAAAATTGGAGGCCAAAAAGGGGTGGGAGGCCCAAAAAGGGTGGGAGGCTGGAGAGGAGTAGAAGCCAGAAAAAATTGGAGGCCAAAAAGGGGTGGGAGGCCAAAAAATGGTGGGAGGCTGATAAATGGTGGGAGGCTGGGGAGAAGTAGAGGCCCGAAAAAAATGGAGGCCGAAAAGGGCTGGGAGGCCAAAAAAGGTTGGGAGGATGGAGAGAAGTAGAGGCCAGGAAAAAATGGAGGCCGAAAAGGAGTGGGAGGCCATAAAGGAGTGGGAGGCTGTTGAGAAGTAGAGGCCAGAAAATATTGGAGGCTGAAAAGAAGTGGGAGGTCAAAAAGGAGTGGGAGACCGGTGAATAGTAGAGGTCAGAAAAAATCAGAGTTTGAAAAGGGGAGGGAGGCCGTAAAGGGGTGGGAGGCCAGAAAAGGGTGGGAGGCTGGAGAGGAGTAGAGGCCAGAAAAAATTGGAGGCCGTAAAATGTGGGAGGCCAAAAAGGAGTGGGAGACCAGTGAATAGTAGAGGCCAGAAAAAATCAGAAGTTGAAAAGGGGTGGGAGGGCAAAAAGGGGTTGGAAGTCGAAAAAGGTTGGGAGGCTGGAGAGAAGTAGAAGCCAGAAAAAATTGGAGGCCGAAAAGGGGTGGGAGGCCAAAAAGGAGTAGGAGACCGGTGAATAGTAGAGGCCAGAAATAATCAGAAGCCGAAAAGGGGTGGGAGGCCATAAAAGGGTGGGAGGCTGGAGAGAAGTAGAGGCCAGAAAAAATTGGAGGCCGAAAAGGAGTGGAGGCCAAGAAGGAGTGGGAGACCGGTGAATAGTACAGGCCAGAAAAAATTAGCAGCCGAAAAGGGGTGGGAGACCGAAAAGGGGCGGGAGGCCAAAAAAGGGTGGGAGGCTGGAGAGGAGTAGAGGCCAGAAAAAATTGGAGGCTGAAAAGGAGTGGGAGGCCTAAAAGGGGTGGGAGGCTGGAGAGAAGTACAGTCTAGAAAAAATTGGAGGCTGAAAAGGGGTGGGAGGCCAAAAAGGGGTGGGAGCCCAAGAAAGGGTGGGAGGCTGGAGACAAGTAGAGGCCAGAAAAAATTGGAGATCGAAAAGAAGTGGGTGGCCAAAAAGGAGTGGGAGAGCGCTGAATAGTAGAGGTCAGAAAAAATTAGAAGTCGAAAAGGGGTGGGAGGCTGAAAATTGGTGGGAGGCCAAAAAAGGGTGGGATGCTGGAGAGAAGTAGACGCCAGAAAAAATTGGAGGCCTAAATGAGTGGGATGCCAAAAAGGGGTTGGAGGCCAAAAAAGTGTGGGAGGCTGGAGAGAAGTAGAGGCCAGAAGAAATTGGAGGTCGAAAAGGAGTGGGAGGCCAAAAATGAGTGTGAGACCGGTGAATAGTAGAGGCTAGAAAGAATTGGAGGCCAAAAAGGAGTGGGAGACCGGTGAATAGTAGAGGTCAGAAAAAATCAGAAGTCGAAAAGGGGTGGGAGGCCAAAAAGGTGTGGGAGGCCAAAAAAGGGTGGGAGGCTGGGGAGAAGTAGAGGCCAGGATATATTGGAGGCTGAAAAGGGGTTGGAGGCCAAAAAATCGTGGGAGGCTGGAGAGAACTAGAGATTGTTTCCACCCGGACCCTTTTCGCGGTTGTACCTGCCGCGGGTGTTTCCGCCCGAACCATATTCTGTGTCGCACCTGTCGCGGGTCAGGGTTTCTACCTGGACCCTATTCGCGGTTGCACCTGCCGCGGGGTCACTGTTTCCACCCGGTCTGTATTCGCGGTTGCACCTGCCGCGGGTCACTGTTGCCACCCGGACCGTATTCGCGGTTGCACCTGCCGCGGGGTCACTGTTTCCATCCGGATCCTATTCGCGGTTGCACCTGCCGCGGGGTAACAGTTTCCGCCCGGACCCTATTCGGGGTTCCACCTGCCGCGGGCCACTGTTTCCACACAGAGCGCACTCCAGGTTGCACCTCCTCCTGCACACTATTTCCACACCGATTCTATTCGAGTTTAAAATCCACATTACACGTTACAGCTTAGTAACACCTTCCAATTACAACTGTAGGTTACAGCTTACACTGACACCTTGGGGTTACAGTTACACTGTACACCTTAGGGTTACAGGTTAGAGTTAGGGGGTGGAGTCAGGGGTGGGCTTAGGGTTAGGGGGTGGACTCGGGGGTGGGTGTAGTGTTAGGAGGTGGACTTCGGGGTGGGCTTAGAGTTAGGGGGTGGAGTCAGGGATGGGGTTAGGGTTAGGAGGTGGACTCGGGGGTGGGCTTAGTGTTAGGGGGTGGAGTTAGGGGTCGTCTTAGAAGTATGGGGTGGACTCAGGGGTAGGCTTATGGTTAGGGGGTGAACTCAGGGGTAGGCTTAGACTTAGGGGTTGGGGTCAGGGGTGGGCTTAGGGTTAGGGGGTGGAGTCGGGGGTGGGCTTAGGGTTAGGGGGTGGAATTGGGGGTGGGCTTAGAGTTAGGGGGTGGAGTCGGGGATGGTATTAGTGTTAGGAGGTGTACTCGGCTATGGGCTTAGTGTTAGGAGGTGGACTTGGGGGTGGGTTTAGAGGTAGGGGTTGGAATCGGGGATGGGGTTAGAGTTTGGAGGTGGACTCGGGGGTGGGATTAGAGTTAGGGGGTGGACTCACGGGTGGTTTTAGGGTTAGGGGGTGGAGTCAGGGGTGGGCTTAGAGGTAGGGGGTGGACTCGGGGGTGGGCTTAGAGTAAGGGGGTGGAGTCGGGGGCGGGCTCTAGGGTTAGGGGGTGGAGTCAGGGGCGGCATCTAGGGTTAAGGGGCAGAATTGGGGGGGACTCTAGGGTTAGGGGTTAGGGGTTGGGGTTAGGGATTAGGCTGAGGGTCAGGGGTTAGGATTAGGGGTTGGGGTGAGGGTTTAGGGTGATGGTGAGGGGTTAGGGTGAGGGTGAAGGTGTGGGGTTAGGGTTTAAAAAAATAAAATTGGAGGCCAAAATGGGGTGGGAGGCCTAAAAGGCGTGGGAGACCTGAGGGAAGGAGAGGCCAGAAAGAATTGGAGGCCGAAACGTGGTGGGAGGCCAAAACGTGGTGGTAGGCTGGATGGAAGTAGATGCCATTCAAAGTGGAGGTTGAAAAGGGGTGTGAGGCTAAAACAGGGTGAGAGGATGGAGGGATGTAGAGGCCTCCCACCCCGTATCGGTCTCCCACCATGATTCAGTTTGAAATTTCTTCTGGCCTCTACTTCTCTCTAGCTTCCCACCCCTTTTCGCCCTCCCACCCCATTTCCACCTCCACTTTTTCTGGCTTCTAGTTCCCTCTGGCCTCCACCCCATTTTGGCCTCACAGCATGATTTTGCATCCACCTTTCATGGCCTCTACTTCCTTCTGGCCTCCCACTATATTTTGGCCTTCCGCCCTGTTTCAGCATCCACTATTTTATGGCCTCTACTTTGCTCTAGCTCCCACCGTGTTTGAGCCTCCCACCATGGTTCTGCCTCTAATTTTTTCTGCCCTCTACTTCTGTCTGGCCACCCACCCCGTTTTGGCCTCCACCTTTCCTGGTGTCTACTTCCCTACATCCTCCCACCCCGTTTCGGTCTCTCACTCCTTTTTGGCTTCCACATTTTTCTGGCCTCTACTTCCCTTCCAGCCTTCCATTTTGGCCTCCCGCAGCTTTTCCGCCCCCTCCTTTATTCAGGCTTTTATGTGCTCTTTGCACTTCCGACACTTTGTCGCCCACTGAGCCCTTTTTGTTTCTCTCACCCCTTTTGGCACTCCACATTTTTGTGCCCTGTACTTGCCCTTCAGCCTGTCACCTATCTTTGGTCTCCACTCTTTTCTGCCCTCCGTGTCCCCCCGGGACTCCTGGCATCAAAGGCCAAGGGTTCAACGGTAACTGGGCTCAAACATCCGGAGAGGCCCCGCCACGGCTGCATCCAGAGAGGCCCCAGAAAGGGAAAGAAGAAGAAAATCACGGCCATCTCGGCAGCACCCGCCTCCCACCACAGGAAGAGAGACCCCACTCTGTGGACGAGGAAGGAGCCCTCTTCACAGTCCGCAGCGGGCCAGAGCGCCAGCGAGCGCTGCAGGGTCCGTGCATGTCACCCAGAGCGTGGCATGGCCACGCGGCACACGAGGGAGCGCAGCTACACGTACGGGAAGCCGCGTATTCCCTTCGGGGCCCCGTTGCTGCTCTCACGCGTTTCGGGCTCTCCCCCAGCCCCCTCTCTCTCCCATACCGCTGTGATTTTTTTGCTTCCCTTTACCTCCGCTCTCCTTCTTCTCTCCTGTTCCGTCTTATTCTGTCTTCTGCTATCTCTCCGTTTTTCTTTTTCTCTAGATGCCTTTGTCCTGCTTCCTCTCCTTCTGTTTTTTCATCCTCTGTCTCTCTCCCATACCCCAGCACTGGTTTTTTCCTTTTCCGGTTCTTTGTCCCGTTTGGCGTCGGCATCTTTTCGCCCGTGGCGTCTATTCGTTTGGCATCTTATCGTACGTCTCTTTTCGGTATCCGGTATCCCAAAGATGTGCGTCGTCAGCTTAGATCTCTTCTTGAGTTTTTCAGAGTAGAGGATCGCCTTCATGTATCGTCTAGGCATCTCCTATGGTTTTTTCTGTTAAGTTTGCATTTTCTTTTTTCTAGCAATTTAGGCATCAGGCCGCTTCATATGCTTTCCGATACATTTCAGGGAATTCCAAATTTTTTTGGTGTTTTCTGTCCTTTGGGACTCTTAAGGGAGTCAGTCGGAGAGTCGGTCAAGGTCACTCTGAATCGTCGGCGACGCACAGTAAATAATTTATATTGGAACCGGTGATATTTCTGAGAAGGAATTCTTATAGGATCTAGTTCCGCTTTGTTCTTTAGCGCTCTCTGGGACACAGTTCCATTATCACAGAATCAACTAGGTTGGAAAGGACCTTGAAGATCATCCAGTCCAACCATTCACCTAACACTGCCAGTTCCCATGTACACCATATCTCTCAGAGCTATGTCGACCTTACTCTTAAACACCTCCAGGGATGGGGACTCTACCGCCTCCCCGGGCAATCCATTCCACTGCCTTATAACCTGTTCTGTAAAGAAATACTTCCTGACATGTAGTCTAAACCTTCCGTGGCACAGCTGGAGGCCATTCCCTCTTGTCCTATCGCTTGTTATTTCATTAAAGAGACTCATCCCCAGGTCTCTGCAACCTCCTTTCAGGTAGCTATAGAGGGCCATGAGGTCTCCCCTCAGCCTCCTCTTTTCCAGACTAAACAACCCCAGTTCCGTCAGCCGCTCCCCGTACGACACGTGCTCCGGACCCTTCACTGGCTTCGTTGCCCTTCTCTGGACACGCTCGAGTAATTCAATGTCCTTTTTGTAGTGAGGGGCCCAAAACCGAACACAGTCATTGAGGTACGGCCTTACCAGTGCTGAGTACAGGGGCAAGATCACTTCCCTGTCCCTGCCAGCCATGCTATTTCTGATACAGGCCAGGATGTTATGGGCCTTCTTGGCCACCTGGGCACACTGCTGGTTCACGTTCAGCCGGCTGTCAATCAACACCCCCAGGTCCCTCTCTGACCGGCAGCTCTCCAGCCACTCCTCCCCAAGCCCGTAGCACCACCGGGGGGGCTTAAGCAGCATGTGCGGTCTCGCTGGAAAAGACGAGTCACCCCATAGCATTTTGGTTTTCATGTAGGAAACTACAGCGCCTCGTTTTGGATAATGATATTATTACCGCATTTAGCCGACTACTTCCCCACGTAGCTTAGCACGATATCTGTCTTTTTCTATCTATACCCCAGAAAAACTAGGTTTCATTCCCGTCCCGGTCACATCGCCGACACAATAGACTTAGCGAAAGAGCGGATATCGTTGTATCCGGTAAGGGTCGTTTTTTTCCTACGGCATTTTGCAGGTCACAGACTTAAGGCAGAGGAGAAAACTCCCAGCTGCTCCCCCAGGTGCCTTTATACCTTCCGGTGGTTCAGCCCTCCCCTTTCCCAGGTGATCATGGTCAGGGTGGTGGGTGGGGCCTGGGGTATATGAGCCACAGCCTCTCATCAGGAAGCTCATTCTGCTCTCGGGCCTCTCTGAGGTCAGTGCTCTGGTGTTCTTCAGAGCCAGTGGCAGATTTTGAGCCGAGGAAGATCTTCATTGTGCTCTCGGGCCTCTCTGAGGTCAGAGCTCTGGTGTTCTTCAGAGTTGGTGGCAGATTTTGAGCTGAGGCAGCTCTTTGGGCAGGTGTGTTTTAATAATCACAGAAATAGAGGTACCTGAGACAAGAGTTTCAGCATCAGTCAAGGTTCAGCAGTGTGTATAGTAGGAAGTAAAGAGGTACATAGTGGGTTTTTTTCAGGTAAGTAATTTTGTATCCGTGGGGCAGGGCGGGTAAAACAGTTTAATAGCGTACACTTACATTTTTTCTTTTCATTCTAGATACATTGCATTTTCCTGACTTCATCGAAGATGGGACCTCGGTTTTTTCCCTAGCGTCGGTGTATACATCGTAAGGCGTTGATATCATCCACATAAATGGAACCAAAGGGGAGAGGATGGAGCGAGGGTCAGAGCGAGCATCTTGTAAGCATCCGTATATGGAGTTTTAGCCTTTCTCAGAAAAACGGTGGGGACGTTTTAGCATTCGTCAGGAAAGAGGCATGGACGTAAGGCATGGAGTCTTTAGGGATCTGGGACGGCTCATTGCGTTTCCCAATCGCCCGCAGAGCGCCGTATCATCTCGCGGGCGCAGCATAGGCAGCCTTTGGAATAGGATGAGCATTTGAGGCGAACCGGGGCAGCGGAGAGGAGGGGCACGGGCCCGGTGTTTTCCCCTGAGCACAAATATAATATTCCATCTTTTGAAATCACAGGCGCCGCAAGCGACGACGGCCATGGCATCCGACACCGAAACCGGCACGGAGCCGGTGAGCTGAAAGGGCCACGCTTTCAAGGAGGAGGGCGTCGCGGAACAGGGCCGTGTCGGCCGACACGACGCCGACCGGTCGCTCGCTTTGCGGATGTTCGGCGGACGACGCGGAGGAATCCAGCAACTTGGCAGCGTCCCGGTCAGCCGATGCGGTCGTCACGGAAGACGGTCTGGCCTCTGGCCCTCTCAAAGCTAAGTCGAGGGTCCAGGGTGGGAAGGGTCTGGGAGGAAGGGACAGGGTCGGGAATCGCGGGGAGGGCTCTTCGAGGTAGCGTAGGGGAGAGGACTGTCCAGGAGCGGCGCCCCATGCGCCCGTAAAGGGCGCGAGTCACTTTTCAGCACCAGAGTACCGTGGTCAGGGCAGTTCCAGCCCGCGTCTGTGTTGTCGTGTACTTTGCGTGTTCTGCGTTCCGTATCTTATACCGTGCCATCCTCAGATCTAGACGTCTCTGTAGGTCTTTGCGATCGTCAGGCATCTCGATAGCCCTCCCGAGAGTCTTGAGTACGTCCCCTCGTCGGCACGGCACCCATCGAGCCCTTCTCGTCTCGCAATTATAACCGGAAGCGCGGATCCGTCCCGCGCGTGTTGCGTTGAGGACGTTCTCGAGCGGTCGTGTCTCGCAGGGGCGAGCTAGGCGGTGCCCCAGGCCGTGCTTTCGAGCGTCATTTTGGCACCTGGTAGTCTTCTGGGGTTTTGTCCCCACATCTTATGACTTAAAACATGGCTTCTCACGCATCCGTCGTTCCGGTTTTGACGGTAACTTCGTCTCACGGGCCGCAGCGGTCCCCTCTCATTTTGGGGCCGCCATCGTGGCACCGTAGGCCTTCTCCACCGGTGGCATCTTCCCTACAGCCGTCGTTCTCGTCGCTCGCCGTCTTCTCGCGTCACTTGTGGCATCTGCGTTTGGCGTCTGTCTGCGTCCGGGTCGGACCCGTCCCGCCCAGGGGTTTAGCCATAGTAAAGATGAGGGGAGCGTGTAGTAACGCATCCATCCGCCCGGATGCTTTTGGTGAATACCATGCAGTCCATCTCCGGGCGAGTAGCCGTAGAGAGCCTCCACGGTTATTTTCCTCGCGTTTGGCAGGCATCAGAGGGCGGACTCCGGGTCGCAGGGAGCGGGTGATCGAGCGGGTCAAACGAGCCTTAGCTTGCACGTGAGGCTCGGTACTTAGGATTTTGGGTATTTTAGCAGTAGTCAGAAGGGAGATGGAAAGGAAAGACAAACCTTTGGTCTCGTAAAAGTCTAGGTTAACACCGAGATGCCTTTCCTTACAGGGTTTGGGTCGTTTAAGTGCAAAGCGAGAAGCCGCTTCACGACGGGTGACGGAAGAGGTCAGAGGATCCACGGGACTGGTGGCTCCGAGGGGCTCACGCCATTCCAGTTTTATTTTCTAGGCACGAATCGACGCGTGATACCCGCACCCTCGGACTTTGGCGAGGTGAGCGATGACCGGTGTGCCCGAGCGGCAGTTCTTCAGGTGTCATAATAGTATCGTAGCTAGAGTCATACCCCGTTTGAATTGCACAGGCGGCAACCGGGCCTCGGCACAGTGGATGGAACAGTCCGTCTCCGAGCGGCCGAGGTAAATGAGCAGGGGAGAGGAAGCTCCGCGAGCCAGCCGAGGATCGGGGCGGCATCTCGCCGCGTGCTTTTACCTCTTTCTTTTGCAGGTGCCACGCTCCTTCCCGGAGCGTCGACGCCGCAGAGTCACGAGTGGTTTGAGAAAAGGCGAGTCGTTAAGCGGTCCGCCGGGACCCGAATCACCGAGGATCGTGCAGCCATACGAACGACCATTCGCCTTCGCTTTTGCGGGCGTCGTGAGGTCTCCGCTCGAACGGCGGAGGCTTCGAGGTGAGTCATTGGAAGAGAGGACCGGGAGGCCAGGTGCCGCTGAGCGGGTGATCGCTTACGAGTAGGACGGCGGCTGCGTTTCTCCAGTTTCTAGGCTTCCACGGGAGATGGGGGGGCACAACGTACGGTTATCGGGAGCTGCGTGGCCATTCCGAGGAGGGCATTGCCGCGGTAGAGGTCAATACGTGTCAGCGTGTCGGTGACCGGAGATGTTCTGTGTTACAGGTGATGAAGAGCAATGCGGTGACCGCAGGGAAACCCTGGTTAGATGACGTGCTCCTGATGAGGATGAGTTCTTGACCGTGCTCTCTGAAAGATAAGTCAAGGGGCCAAAGCAGTGGGTGGGGCGGGGCTAGAAGAGGGGGTAGGACATCAGGGTCGGTGGGAGGGGTGTTTAGGTTTTGTGAATTCTGGTGGCAGATAGCAGGCCTCGGGCCCGTGCGGGGCGGTGGCGTGTCTCTGGGCGGCAGCGGGCAGCAGCGTGTTTCTGGGCGTCTGTGGGCGGCGTTGGGCAGCAGTGCGTCTCTGGGCGTCTCTGGGCGGCGTTTGGCAGCAGTGCGTCTCTCGGTGTCTCTGGGCGGTGTCGGGCAGCAGTGCGTCTCTGGGCGGTGTTGGGCAGCAGCGCGTCTCTGGGCGTCTCTGGGCGGCGTCGGGCAGCAGTGCATCTCTGGGTGGTATCGGGCAGCAACGCGTTTGTGGATGCTCTGTTTGGTTGTGTCTGATCTGAGTGTTATGCTGTCTGGCATTAAAGCAGCAAGAGCGGCACATAGCTCTATATCTGTATTTCGTGAGCTTGCGAAGCCAGCGTTCACGTGAACGGGAGTCGAGCAGATCTCAAGTGAATTGAGAGGTAACACGAGGGAAGCCTGTAAGTCAGCTTTTGCATTGTTCTTGCAGGCAATTTGCAACACGACTGTAGAAATGGTGAGTGATACTTCTCGTGAGATATGTGCCCTGGCAAAGCAGCTCCGGGCCGAGCGGGCAGAGCCATGTGGTACGCCTAGCGGGTGTTCCTTAGTTACGTGACGTGTTGATGTTTGTCTTGGCCTTCAGTGTTGAGGAGTCTTGGGTATACTCGCATCCCAGTCCGCATGCAGCAGCCATCTGTCTCACTCTGTACCGCTAAGAAGCGTGACGTAGAAGGTCAACGTTCCCGATCTAGTTCAGTCTTGTAGGTGGAATCGGTAGGTCTTTCACGCAGCTTTCGCTCAGGCTTAACTGGCAGGAATAGTCTCTGTGATGCTCTGTCTTGTGAGGTCTTCTGAGGGATTCTTCCCTGCGTCATGACAGTCTTCCGTCTTTCCTAGCATTTTGTCTCTGTCGGTCACCGGGATGTTATCACCCATCTTTCATCCGGAGTTCCGGCTGTCTTGCACAGCAGGCCACGCTGGGGCATACGCGTCACATCGTCTTGGCGTTGTTGCGTGCGCTGTTGGGCCGTGTCTTTTGGTGCGGTGTTAACTCTACCCCGTGCGGCACTCTCGCGTCCTCGGGTCACATTAATGGAGCACGTAGATGCCCGTGTTAGCGGTGGAGCCGCTTTGCGCGTTTGTAGCCATTCTGTATGGGGCGGAACGGTCCCAGGAGGGGACGCTAACGTGGCCGGTGAGCGCGGCGAGTGGGCTCTAGAGTTCCTTCTTTTGTCTTTTGCAGGTACCACGGGGCTACTGGCATTCCAGAAGCGAATCCTTCCATGAAGCTTGCTAGAGCGTATGACAGGAAGAAAAGAAGGACTGGGAGCGACGCACAGAGGGAAACGTATTCCTGTTCTTCTGAGGACGAGGGCCCGTGGCACGGATCGAGTGGAGCGGCGGTGAAGGCTTGAGGCGCATGATTGTGTGATTCTGGGCACGGTTACAGAATCGGGGCCATCCGCCACTCTGGCGGGTGACGGTTGGATAGAGTAGATGTTGAATGAGTGTTAGTTTTGCAAGGTGTTTATCATTGTACGTGAGGATGTTTTTCACTTCAGGGTATATTGATGTAGAAAGAGTTAAAGTGTCTTTTAAAAATAGTAAAGAAACTGTTGAGCAGGGGGATTTCTTAATCTCTTTGAACAGGTTGAAGTCACTTAGTCCCACCCGCTCCATCTGGTGACATTCACAGCCGGTGTTCAGGGGGAGGTCGGGCTCGGGCCATGGCGTTAGCGGGCGGGGTGAATTTCGAGGCCTTTGGGAACCACGTTCCGAGGAGCCACGGGGTGAGGGCTGGCGGCGGCGATCGGGTAGTGGGATGGGTTTGCCGGGAGCAGGGGGTGGTTGGCACGGTAGCCGAGCGAGCGGGGTGCTTAGAATGTGTCTGCTTGTGCGTGACTGTTTAAATTAATGTTGTTTTTGTTGCAGGTGGAGTTGAGTTTTTTGAGTTAGTTAGGCAAAAACAATACAATAAAAAAACCCCAGCTGGGGGATTTTTTTTTTTTCCCCCGGCTGGGTTTTTTTTTCCCAGTCCCAGCCGGTCTGTGAGGTGACGATTCTTGCCAAAGTTTGGGCGTGGAGCGGTGCAGGGACGGGGTTTTCGTAGGCAGGGTGATCGGGGAGGCCCCGGGAACGGTGTTCCTGAGGAGCCACGGGGCGAGGGCCGGTAGTAGCGGTTGGGTAGGGGGATGGGTTTGCTGAGAGTGGGGGGCTGGTTAGTGGGGTAGCTGAATGAGCGGTGTGTTTGGAATGTGTGTGTGTGTGCATGGCTGTTTAATGTAAATTTTTTTTCTTGTTGCAGGTGGAGTATAGTTAGGCAAAAAACCAATATAGAATAAAAAAACCCCAGCCGGGGGATTTTTTTTTTTCCCCCGGCTGGGTTTTTTTTTCCCCGGTCCCGGCCGGTCCGCGAGGCGATGATCGTCGCCAAAGTTTGGGCGCGGAGCGGTGCAGGGATGGGGTTTTTGCAGGCAGGGTGATTGGGGAGGCCCCGGGAACGGTGTTCCCGAGGAGCCACGGGGTGAGGGCCGGTAGTAGCGGTTGGGTAGGGGGATGGGTTTGCTGTGAGCGGGGGGGCAGTTAGTGGGGTAGCTGAACGAGCGGTGTGTTTGGAATGTGTGTGTGTGTGCATGGCTGTTTAATGTAATTTTTTTTTTTTCTTTCAGGTGGAGTCTAGTTAGGCAAAAACCAATATAGAATAAAAAAACCCCAGCTGGGGGATTTTTTTTTTTTCCCCCGGCTGGGTTTTTTTTTCCCCGGTCCCGGCCGGTCCGCGAGGCGATGATCGTCGCCAAAGTTTGGGCGCGGAGCGGTGCAGGGACGGGGTTTTTGCAGGCAGGGCGATTGGGGAGGCCCCGGGAACGGCGTTCCCGAGGAGCCACGGGGCGAGGGCCGGTAGTAGCGGTTGGGTAGGGGGATGGGTTTGCTGTGAGCGGGGGGGCAGTTAGTGGGGTAGCTGAACGAGCGGTGTGTTTGGAATGTGTGTGTGTGTGTGCATGGCTGTTTAATGTAATTTTTTTTTTTCTTTCAGGTGGAGTCTAGTTAGGCAAAAACCAATATAGAATAAAAAAACCCCAGCCGGGGGATTTTTTTTTTTTCCCCCGGCTGGGTTTTTTTTTCCCTGGTCCCGGCCGGTCTGCGAGGCGACGATCGTCGCCAAAGTTTGGGTGCGGAGCGGTGCTGGGACGGGGTTTTTGCAGGCAGGGCCATCCGGGAGGCTCCTGGGAATGGTGTTCCCGAGGAGCCATGGGGTGAGGGCCGGTTGTGGTGGTGGGGTAGCGGGATGGGTTTGCTGAGAGCTCGGGGTGGTTAGCAGAGTAGCTGAATGAGAGGTGTGTTTGGAATGTGTGTGTGTGTGTGTGTGCATGGTTGTTTAATGTAATATTTTTTCTTCTTGCAGGTGGTGTATAGTTAGGCAAAAAACCAATTTAGAATAAAAAAACCCCAGCTGGGTTTTTTTTTTTTTCTCCCCCCGGTCCTGGCAGGTCCGTGAGGCAATGATTGTTGCCAAAGTTTGAGTGGGAATGGTCCAGGGACGGGGATTTTGCAGGCAGGGCCATCCAGGAGGCCTCTGGGAACGGTGTTCCTGGGGAGCCATGGTGAGAGGGCTGGATGTAGTGGTGGGATAGTGGGATGGGTTTTCTGAGAGTGGGGGGTGGTCATTGTGGTAGCTGAATGAGTGGGATGCTTAGAATGTGTCTGTGAGAATGACTGTGTAATGTAATGTGGGGTTTTTTGTTGCAGGTGGGGTAGAGTTTTTGGAGTAGTAAGGCAAGAAAACAATATGGAATAAAAAAATCCCAGCTGGGTTTCCCCCCTGCTGTTGCTCCTCGCAGCGATGATCATTGCCAAGGTTCAGGCATGGAGTGGTCCAGGGATGGGGTTTTCACAGGCGGGGTGATTTGGGAGGCTGACGGGAGTGGTGTTCTTGGCATCATGTATATCATAGTAGTCTCTGAACAGTTATGAATATATTTAGTAAAGATCTGATGGTAATATAGATGTGTGGAAGGACCCTAAATGTTGGCAGGTGAAGCACCCCTTAGCGTTTTAGGGTTTATGAAGTCCATAAGTGTGGTTGTGTAATGTAGGTTCAATGAAGGTGTATTTGTTGTTTTTTTAAGGTTTAATTAGTAAGCAAAAGCTGGTTTGTAATGTGGCTGTAGCAAAGGCACATTTGCCACGCTTGTAAGGTTTACTAAGGAAAGAAAGGTTTTGCAGGGTGTAGGCTCCTGGAAGGGGTATTTGCTGTTGGTTGTTCTGTTATTAAGTAAGTAAAAGCTATTCTGTAATGTAGCATTAATAAAGGAGTGTATGTTGGGGTCGGCTCCCGTGCATTTTTTTGGGGGGGAGGGGGGGGTAATAAAGGTGTGTATGTGGGGTTGGTTCCTGTGTGGTTTTTTTGTATGTCTGAATTTGTTTCTCTCCCTGCCTGACTTTGCCTCCCTTTGTGTTAGCCGTCTTCTAACTTTGCTGCTTTGCCTTTGACCGTGCGTGTTGGACTTTGACTGTGAGAGTTGGGGTTGGATGTTGCCTTTGACTGTGTGCGTTTGACTTGGACTTTGATTGTGTGCATTGGACTTTGCGTGACTGTGTTGGACTCTGACTGACTGTGTTGGACTTTGTCTTGGACTCTGAGTGACTGTGTTGGACTCTGTGTGGGACTTTGAGTGAGTGTGTTGGACTTTGTGTGACTGTCTTGGACTCTGAGTGAGTGTGTTGGAGTTTGTGTGGGACTTTGAGTGACTGTCTTGGACTTTGTCTTGGACTGTGAGTGTTGGAGTGTGTCTTTCTGTCACTTTGTGGCTTTCTGTCTGTGTTGGGCTTTGTGTCTCTGTCTGACTTTGTCTTCCTCTCAGTATTGCTCTCTTTGTCTCTTTACTTGGATTGTAATTAGCAGTAGTAGATCCACCTGTTGCCTGGGAGTAATAAGAAATAAAGAAATAAAATACAAATTAATAATAAATTACTCCCAGGCAATGAGGCAACATTCTAGTGCTGCACCACACTTATTTTTTTTTATTTCTTTCCTATATACTGCTACATCACATGTGATACCCATCAACAAATCCTTACACACTCCCACCTGCACACAATTAAACCCAACAACACAGGATTGGGGAGGAGCAAGGGGTGGGGCCTAGGGTTAGGGGAGGGGCTATGGGCAGGGCCTAGGGTTACAAGGCAGGCCGGGGGGTTGGGGTTAGGGGTTAGTCATTAGGGTGAGGGTTGGGGTTAGGGTCAGGGTCGTGAGGGTTAGGGTTCAGGTTAGGGTTGGGGTTAGGGGTAGGGGTTACAGTGGGGGTTAGGGTTTGGGTTCAGGGTTAGGGGTGGGGGTTCGGGTTAGCAGTTAGGGTTCGGGTGAGGGGTTAGGGTTAGGGGTTGGGGTGTTAGGGTTAGGGTGTTAGGGTGAGGGTTAGGGTCATTAGGGTTAGGGTCATTAGGGTTAGGGTCATTAGGGATTAGGGGTTAGGGTCGTTAGGGTTAGGGTTAGTCATTAGGGTTAGTCATTGGGGTTAGGGATTGGGGTTAGGGGTTGGGGTTAGGGGGTTAGGGTTAGGGGGTTAGGGTTAGGGTTAGGGGTTAGGGTTAGGGGGTTAGGGTTAGGGGGTTAGGGTTAGGGTTAGGGGTTAGGGTTAGGGGGTTAGGGTTAGGGGGTTAGGGTTAGGGTTAGGGGGTTAGGGTTAGGGGTTAGGGGTTAGGGGTTAGGGTTAGGGGTTAGGGTTGGGGTTAGGGTTAGGGTTAGGGTTGGGGTTAGGGTTACGGTTAGGGTTAGGGTTAGGGGGTTAGGGTTAGGGGGTTAGGGTTAGGGGGTTAGGGGTTAGGGTTAGGGTTAGGGTTGGGGTTAGGGGTTAGGGTTGGGGTTAGGGTTAGGGTTGGGGTTGGGTTAGGGTTAGGGTTAGGGGTTGGGGTTAGGGTTAGGGTTAGGGTTAGGGTTAGGGTTTAGGGTTAGGGTTAGGGTTAGGGTTAGGGTTAGGGTTAGGGTTAGGGTTAGGGTTAGGGTTAGGGTTAGGGTTAGGGTTAGGGTTAGGGTTAGGGTTAGGGTTAGGGTTAGGGTTAGGGTTAGGGTTAGGGTTAGGGTTAGGGTTAGGGTTAGGGTTAGGGTTAGGGTTAGGGTTAGGGTTAGGGTTAGGGTTAGGGTTAGGGTTAGGGTTAGGGTTAGGGTTAGGGTTAGGGTTAGGGTTAGGGTTAGGGTTAGGGTTAGGGTTAGGGTTAGGGTTAGGGTTAGGGTTAGGGTTAGGGTTAGGGTTAGGGTTAGGGTTAGGGTTAGGGTTAGGGTTAGGGTTAGGGTTAGGGTTAGGGTTAGGGTTAGGGTTAGGGTTAGGGTTAGGGTTAGGGTTAGGGTTAGGGTTAGGGTTAGGGTTAGGGTTAGGGTTAGGGTTAGGGTTAGGGTTAGGGTTAGGGTTAGGGTTAGGGTTAGGGTTAGGGTTAGGGTTAGGGTTAGGGTTAGGGTTAGGGTTAGGGTTAGGGTTAGGGTTAGGGTTAGGGTTAGGGTTAGGGTTAGGGTTAGGGTTAGGGTTAGGGTTAGGGTTAGGGTTAGGGTTAGGGTTAGGGTTAGGGTTAGGGTTAGGGTTAGGGTTAGGGTTAGGGTTAGGGTTAGGGTTAGGGTTAGGGTTAGGGTTAGGGTTAGGGTTAGGGTTAGGGTTAGGGTTAGGGTTAGGGTTAGGGTTAGGGTTAGGGTTAGGGTTAGGGTTAGGGTTAGGGTTAGGGTTAGGGTTAGGGTTAGGGTTAGGGTTAGGGTTAGGGTTAGGGTTAGGGTTAGGGTTAGGGTTAGGGTTAGGGTTAGGGTTAGGGTTAGGGTTAGGGTTAGGGTTAGGGTTAGGGTTAGGGTTAGGGTTAGGGTTAGGGTTAGGGTTAGGGTTAGGGTTAGGGTTAGGGTTAGGGTTAGGGTTAGGGTTAGGGTTAGGGTTAGGGTTAGGGTTAGGGTTAGGGTTAGGGTTAGGGTTAGGGTTAGGGTTAGGGTTAGGGTTAGGGTTAGGGTTAGGGTTAGGGTTAGGGTTAGGGTTAGGGTTAGGGTTAGGGTTAGGGTTAGGGTTAGGGTTAGGGTTAGGGTTAGGGTTAGGGTTAGGGTTAGGGTTAGGGTTAGGGTTAGGGTTAGGGTTAGGGTTAGGGTTAGGGTTAGGGTTAGGGTTAGGGTTAGGGTTAGGGTTAGGGTTAGGGTTAGGGTTAGGGTTAGGGTTAGGGTTAGGGTTAGGGTTAGGGTTAGGGTTAGGGTTAGGGTTAGGGTTAGGGTTAGGGTTAGGGTTAGGGTTAGGGTTAGGGTTAGGGTTAGGGTTAGGGTTAGGGTTAGGGTTAGGGTTAGGGTTAGGGTTAGGGTTAGGGTTAGGGTTAGGGTTAGGGTTAGGGTTAGGGTTAGGGTTAGGGTTAGGGTTAGGGTTAGGGTTAGGGTTAGGGTTAGGGTTAGGGTTAGGGTTAGGGTTAGGGTTAGGGTTAGGGTTAGGGTTAGGGTTAGGGTTAGGGTTAGGGTTAGGGTTAGGGTTAGGGTTAGGGTTAGGGTTAGGGTTAGGGTTAGGGTTAGGGTTAGGGTTAGGGTTAGGGTTAGGGTTAGGGTTAGGGTTAGGGTTAGGGTTAGGGTTAGGGTTAGGGTTAGGGTTAGGGTTAGGGTTAGGGTTAGGGTTAGGGTTAGGGTTAGGGTTAGGGTTAGGGTTAGGGTTAGGGTTAGGGTTAGGGTTAGGGTTAGGGTTAGGGTTAGGGTTAGGGTTAGGGTTAGGGTTAGGGTTAGGGTTAGGGTTAGGGTTAGGGTTAGGGTTAGGGTTAGGGTTAGGGTTAGGGTTAGGGTTAGGGTTAGGGTTAGGGTTAGGGTTAGGGTTAGGGTTAGGGTTAGGGTTAGGGTTAGGGTTAGGGTTAGGGTTAGGGTTAGGGTTAGGGTTAGGGTTAGGGTTAGGGTTAGGGTTAGGGTTAGGGTTAGGGTTAGGGTTAGGGTTAGGGTTAGGGTTAGGGTTAGGGTTAGGGTTAGGGTTAGGGTTAGGGTTAGGGTTAGGGTTAGGGTTAGGGTTAGGGTTAGGGTTAGGGTTAGGGTTAGGGTTAGGGTTAGGGTTAGGGTTAGGGTTAGGGTTAGGGTTAGGGTTAGGGTTAGGGTTAGGGTTAGGGTTAGGGTTAGGGTTAGGGTTAGGGTTAGGGTTAGGGTTAGGGTTAGGGTTAGGGTTAGGGTTAGGGTTAGGGTTAGGGTTAGGGTTAGGGTTAGGGTTAGGGTTAGGGTTAGGGTTAGGGTTAGGGTTAGGGTTAGGGTTAGGGTTAGGGTTAGGGTTAGGGTTAGGGTTAGGGTTAGGGTTAGGGTTAGGGTTAGGGTTAGGGTTAGGGTTAGGGTTAGGGTTAGGGTTAGGGTTAGGGTTAGGGTTAGGGTTAGGGTTAGGGTTAGGGTTAGGGTTAGGGTTAGGGTTAGGGTTAGGGTTAGGGTTAGGGTTAGGGTTAGGGTTAGGGTTAGGGTTAGGGTTAGGGTTAGGGTTAGGGTTAGGGTTAGGGTTAGGGTTAGGGTTAGGGTTAGGGTTAGGGTTAGGGTTAGGGTTAGGGTTAGGGTTAGGGTTAGGGTTAGGGTTAGGGTTAGGGTTAGGGTTAGGGTTAGGGTTAGGGTTAGGGTTAGGGTTAGGGTTAGGGTTAGGGTTAGGGTTAGGGTTAGGGTTAGGGTTAGGGTTAGGGTTAGGGTTAGGGTTAGGGTTAGGGTTAGGGTTAGGGTTAGGGTTAGGGTTAGGGTTAGGGTTAGGGTTAGGGTTAGGGTTAGGGTTAGGGTTAGGGTTAGGGTTAGGGTTAGGGTTAGGGTTAGGGTTAGGGTTAGGGTTAGGGTTAGGGTTAGGGTTAGGGTTAGGGTTAGGGTTAGGGTTAGGGTTAGGGTTAGGGTTAGGGTTAGGGTTAGGGTTAGGGTTAGGGTTAGGGTTAGGGTTAGGGTTAGGGTTAGGGTTAGGGTTAGGGTTAGGGTTAGGGTTAGGGTTAGGGTTAGGGTTAGGGTTAGGGTTAGGGTTAGGGTTAGGGTTAGGGTTAGGGTTAGGGTTAGGGTTAGGGTTAGGGTTAGGGTTAGGGTTAGGGTTAGGGTTAGGGTTAGGGTTAGGGTTAGGGTTAGGGTTAGGGTTAGGGTTAGGGTTAGGGTTAGGGTTAGGGTTAGGGTTAGGGTTAGGGTTAGGGTTAGGGTTAGGTTAGGGTTAGGGTTAGGGTTAGGGTTAGGGTTAGGTTAGGGTTAGGGTTAGGGTTAGGTTAGGGTTAGGGTTAGGGTTAGGGTTAGGGTTAGGGTTAGGGTTAGGGTTAGGGTTAGGGTTAGGGTTAGGGTTAGGGTTAGGGTTAGGGTTAGGGTTAGGGTTAGGGTTAGGGTTAGGGTTAGGGTTAGGGTTAGGGTTAGGGTTAGGGTTAGGGTTAGGGTTAGGGTTAGGGTTAGGGTTAGGGTTAGA